>NC_047659.1:86242188-86542188 GCF_011762505.2 Arvicanthis niloticus | reverse complement strand
GATCCATTAGGAGTATACTATATCCCAAGCACAAGCCATCCTAAGTTCCAGAAGACATTATCAAAATTAATAAATAGAAGCTCGTATCTGTGGTAAAAGAGTTGGCTAGAATGTGGATCTGGGAACTGCCACTATGTTAAAATTCAAGATTCAAATAAGAACACTGAATGGTCATCTAAAGGTCTATCTTAGATATATTCACATATGTATCTTGTTCTCATCTCATTTAGAGACATGGCTTTAATTTTGATTGCATTATTTAATGTTCATAAAAATCATCCAGGCTTAACATTACTAGGGAGATTCAGGGAAAATTTACAAATTATTTCAGTGATATTTATTATTTATTTTATGTCTTAGTGTAACAAGGATGTACAGGCCCTTTTTTCTGTTATGACAGGGCTGGCAATGCCACATATGTGTTAAACTTTCCAAAAGAGCTCAGAATTAGAAGTACAAATGGTCAATGGATGTCAGAGTGTGACCACTTACCTATTTGTAGTATCAGTTGGTTCATTAGGCCATTTAAATGAATGGGTTCATTAAAGAGTTATCAGAATGAGAAATACACACTATCTGCGGAATACAAAGAAGATGAACAGAGAAAGAATGGTCTACAAGATGGACAGAGAAGTCACTGGAGAAGAAAGAAGAAAATTGGGTAAGCAGATCAGCATTGGTGTTCACAGTAAGAGTGATAATGGACTTCAAGAAAAATTTGTAGTAAACTTTCTGCAGTTTATCATTATATGATGATATAATAACAGAAAGAACAATTTAATTAATGAGATAGTGAGGCAGGTTTTCTTTCCCTCACTTAAGGTTTCAAAGTTCACATTTACATGTACTTCAGGAATAAATAGATGGTAAATTAGGTAGAAGGGTAAACACTAATTTTTCAAATAGATACATTAACTATAAAATAAGTAAACTGACAATAAGATAGAGGGGAAACTTGAAGTTAGAAAAAAGATAGGAGTTCCCCTTTCCTAGTGAATGGGAGTATGGGTAAATGCATTCTTGTCCACATATGGTCTTTGAGTTGTATTGCGAGAATTCTGAGCTTTTGGGCTAATATCCATTTATCAGTGAGTACATACTATGTATGTCCTTTTGGGTCTGGGTTACCTCACTCAGGATATTTTCTAATTCCATTCATTTGCCTACAAAGTTCATAAAGTTATCATTTTTAATAGCTGAGTACTATTCCATTATGTAAATGTACCACATTTTCTGTATCTATTCTTCTGTTGAGGGACATCTGGGTTGTTTCCAGCTATGGCTATTATAAATAAGGCTGCTATTAACATAGTGGAGCATGTGTCTTTGTTCTATGTTGGAGCATCTTTTGAGTATATGCCCAGGAGTGGGTACAGCTGGGTCTTCAGGTAGAGCTATTTCCAATTTTCTGAGGAACCACCAGATTCCAAAGTAGTTGTACCGTTTAATAATACCAGCAATGGAAGAATATTCCTCTTTCTCTATATTCTCATCAGCATCTGCTGTCCCTTGAATTTTTTGATCTTAGCGATTCGATTCTGACTGGTATAAGGTGAAATCTCAGGGATTTGCATTTCCCTGATGACTAAGGAAGTTGAACAGTTCTTCAGATGCTTCTTGGCCATTCGAGATTCCTCAGTTGAAAATTTTTTGTTTAGCTCTGAACCTCATTTTAAAAAATTGGATTATTTGGTTTTTTGGAGTCTAAGTTCTTGAGTTCTTGTATATTTTGGATATTAGGCCTTTATCAGATGTAGGGTTGGTAAAGAGCTTTTCCTAATCTGTTGGTTGCCATTTTTTTTTTTTTTTTGACAAGAGTCATTTGCCTTACAGAAGCTGCTCAGTTTCATAAGGTCCTGTTTGTCAATTGTTGATCTTAGAGCCAGAGTCACTGTTGTTCTGCTCAAGAAAATTTCCCCTGTGCTAATGTGTGTACGGCTCTTTACAGCTTTCTCTTTTACTAGATTTAGCATATCAGGGTTTATGTGGAGATCCTTGGTCAACTTGGACTTGAGCTTTGTACAAGGAGATAAAAATGGATCTATTTGCATTCTTATACATGTAGTCTGCCAGTTAGACCAGCACCATTTGTTAAAATTGCTGCCTTTTTTCCACTGTATGGTTTTGACTTCTTTGTCAAAGATCAAGTTGACCATATGTGTTTATTTCCCAGCCTTCAATTCTATTCCATTGATCTACCTGTCTGTTTTTGTATCAATACCATGAAGTTTTTTGGTTTTTTGTTTTTTTTGTTTTTTTATCACAATTGCTCTATAATACAGCTTGAAGTCAGGAATGGTGATTCCCCCAGAAGTTTATTTTTTATTTTATTTTTATTTTATTGTTGAGAATTGTTTTCACTACCCTGTTTTTTATTATTATTATTATTATTATTATTATTATTATTATTATTATTATTATTCCAGATGAATTTGAAAATTATTCTCTCTGTCTGTGAAGAATTGAGTTAAAATTCTGATGGATTACATTGAATCTGTAGATTGCTTTTGGTAAGATGGCTATTTTGAATTAAAAATTAATTAATTTAATTCTACCTTCATGAATATGGGAGATCTTTCCATCTTCTGAGGTCTTCTTCAGTTTCTTTCTTTGGAGACTTGAAGTTCTTGTCATACAGATCTTTCACTTGCTTGGTTAGAGTTACAGTCTTTGAGGAAACTGAGAAGGCTGACAAGCAGACCTCAGAACCTGTAGGCTGGGTGGGTGACTGTTCTTCATAAAATGATGCATCAGGCTCACATAAAATAAGAAAAAGTTCAGGAAACAAGACACCTACACATTTTGGCATCTGTGTTTGTGCAGAGACTCTATGAAGGAGGACTGTTGGGAAAGTGGAGGAACTTGAAATCAGCATACAGGAAATAAGAAGACCGAGCTGGTGCTGAGTGACAAGAGCCCAGTCTAATCCTCAGGGAATCTTGTTTTGTTTTGTAGTGCTTGTGATTGTGTTTGATTTTTTCAGTTGGAAATAATCCCACAAATTCTATAACAGATTTTTTTATAACTCTAAATTCACCAACCACAGCAAATAATGCATTGTCTAATCTATATAAAAGTGTCGTTTGAAGGGAAGAATTAGGTTGTAATTAATTTTGTAACTAACTGATACACCACTTAGAGTAAAGAACTGAAAATTTGTTTTGACCAGGAATAACTACTCTAGCCCAAATACCATACACACAAACTGTTATAATTTGATAAAATAGTAAAGATATATTACAAATAATTCTGCAAATTAACCCTACATGGATTTTACAGCAATTTTACCCTACATGGATTTTATAAATACTCAATTTCCTGTCACTTGAATAATAATGTCATTTAACCCTCTATAATTTCCATATACTACGTTAACAACAATATTTTGGATGTGTTTATTCTTTCCCACTTTGGTTGTAAACTCTTTAAAAACATTTTTGTCAGGTTGATATCATAAACAAAGCATTAATACAGATTTTCACTTGCTGTCAGATTGCTTAACACATATATAAGTTTAAATTTTCTTTAATGATTTTGAAGGGTTTTTGCCTGACCATTAGAATTCCTGGTTGGTTCTCATCTCCGTGCATAGATTTATTTTAAGTAGGATAAACCGCTTTAAAATACTTCAACATGCCTCATATAATTATTTTATGATGAAATACTTAATGGTAGCACACACTTGACAGGTAAATAGCCAAGAAGTAAGAATCTCTAGTTCAAGGCCAACCTTGACTATATAACACAAACCTGTCTCCTTGGAGAAGAAAGAGAGCCTTGCTAACACCATTTAGAACCACTCTTTACTATTGAATTTATTTAAGGAGAAAAAAAGAGCCTTTTAAAGGAAGCATTGCCCAGAATCTTTATTTTTTAATGCTACTGAAGTGAAAGGGAAAGTACATACTGCCTTGAGGGAACATTGAATGCTGATATGATATGGTTTAGCACAGTATGTACTTTTTAGTGTCAAACATTCAACTTAATATTATTTATCATCCATTCATGCCTCCGTCAATGCCCCCATCAATAAACTAATTTATAAAACATTATTCTGAGTAAGAGAATGTACTTGGTTCTAGATTCACAGTTTCTACTCTCACGTTGTTCCCAGTTTAATATGGTGATATCCTCGAGGAGTTCCCAGTTTAATATGGTAAACATCATATAATACAGCATGTAAACATCAGAGTACAGCAGCATGTGGGGAAAGCAATTGTATATTTGTAAAAAGTCATAGAAATAGCATTAGCGACAGAAGAATTTCATCTATTAGAGGGTCAGAATTGCCTTTGGAGAAGATAAAATTTAGCTTGGCAGTATGTGGGTGAATAGAAACAATTGAGAGGACTTTTCAGATTATATTTACTATGAGCAGGTTACAATAGCTAAGTAAGAATCTCACTTATATTCTCCAAATTCTCTGAATTGCATCTTTAGATCTCCCAGTAATGGTGTGTCTCTGTTGTGCTCAAAATAATGTTTAGAATGGTGTTTACTCCATTTTTAATAGTCTTCAAATTGCCTTACTTTTCTTGCATCAAACATGTTTCTTCCTTCTGATATATCAGTTGGGGTTTTTCTGTGCAAAATGACCTTAATATTATTTGAGTGAAGTGCCATTAGTAAAAACCCATGTGTATCATTTTGTCAATGAATTGAAGAGTTAGATACATGGGAGAGATTTTGCATTGGGCCTCAGTAAAGGCAAATTTTTATGGTTTACTTTTTTTGAAGAATTTCACAGATGATTAGTATATTTACATCATTTTATCTGTCCCTCCCCACCACCTAACTCCTTTCCTCTCCCCTACTTCCTTTCAAACTCATGGCCTCTTCTTGTATTATTAAACACACACACACACACACACACACACACACACACACACACACACACACTTGCTGAGACCATTTGACATTGCCCTTACATGTATATGTTTAAGGCCCACCACTTGGGATTGGATAACCTATCAGCAAGCTAGTCCCTGGTGAAAACTGATCTTTTGTCTCTCAACAGTGACTGATTGCTTGTAGCAATTCATCTTTGGGTGGACACTTGTGACATTTCTCCCATGCACTTTGGTATGCCAACTGGTATAGTCATTATTCAGTTCTTGTTTAGATAACTATATTGTTGTGATTTTGTGGGTGCAGCAAGAAATTTAATTCTTTGATTAAAAATATTCAAAACAAAATGATTCATCATCAGATCATGGTCTCAAATATAAAACTCCCAGATATTTAAAGCAATAAAGCAAGATAAATAACATGAAGATTCATATGTTGAATGACAAGTGGTATTTTTTGAATACCAAATAGAATATTGAAAGTTAATTACTTATTTTGATACTTTAAACATTAAGATCACATATTTAGACTTCAAAACAATCTCTTTATCAGAAATTATTCAAATTAGACATTATTCTATTTTTTCATCTAAGGCACACACTGCTATCATGAGTACACAGCTATCCCAGACACTTTCTGAATAAAAATTCTTCAAGAGGAAATCCTGGCTTCATTACAACTCTCTTTTTAATCTGTTAAAATTCCATCCAAATTTGCTTTCTTTAATTGCATGGGAGATTTAGAGAAACATCCAAGAATCTCCAGGGCTTTTAACCTTTTTTTCCCTCACTTGTTTCCAAACTGTGTCTGTGTTGTCAGACAAAATATTGATATAGCTTCCTTAGCAAGATTTAGTGGAATCTAGGACAGTGATTTATAGAGGAGAGGCGAAACTGTGCTAAACCTCCAGGTCTGGAAGTCTAAGGTTTGTATTGATATCCATTTGGGATGGTATTTCCTCTACTTGCTTGTAAAAATAAAAATGCCTTGTGAGTGAGTGAGCCAGGAACACAAAGCATACTGTTAAAATAGTGTTTGCTACTTGCAAGTCCAGAGGTATGTTAGTGCATTCAGGCTCTTCAAGTGACACATGTCACTGTAGTAAAGAGGCTCAAGTAGTGCTCTAGGAGTAGCCTAAGACTGAACTAAGACCTGTTACACTCTGAGTGTCAGAAAGTAAAGCAGAAGATGCATGATTTTGGATGAAAAATATCAGACTAAGGAGAGCAAATATATATTACATCAGAAACATGATTGTGTGGATATAAGTATCTCCTATATGTCACAGCATATGTAGCACAAATGGTAACTGTGTGCATTCACATGCACATATATACATAGTGTGTACTACTTCTAGATATGCATATACACATACTATTATACCTGTCCTTGGGGTCTGGGTATGTCAATCCAGCTGCTGAGAAACAGGCCACACTGGCCTTTTGCCTCCAACAGGATGTCCCAGTGTAGACTTTTGTGTGTGGCAGGCAGCCAGTACAATACATCACTACAGCTGGATTAGGAGGATAACACAAGGTCAGACTAGAAATAGGAGGAAATCTTTATGGTAGAATTGTGGAGGAGGTTTGGGAGATTGCTTATCCTTTTTTTTTTTTTTTTTTTTAAAATCCCAAAGTACTATTTCTACATCCAAAACGGAAGGAAACAGCTATCATTCAGAAAGGGGTGAATCAAAGGACAGTGGAGCTGTTGAACTAGGGCAAGCACTTCCAGGAAGCTGCAACCTCAGCCTTAGTCAAATTGGAGAGCCTGCAATACAGGGCCACCCGAGAACCACACACAGACCTTGAATCCTTGGTTCAAGGGTTCTAGAAGCTAATCTTTGCCCCCAAGAAATTGACATGTTATTTAAAACATTTCAGCATGGGGGCTGCATTACATGGACAGCTTGGTATGTTTTCATATTAGCTAAAAGGAGATACCTTATCTAACAAGCGGCTGTCCCATCAAAGTGTTGAGTTTTAGTTTTGAACTCTTCAAGTCTCACAAATCTACATAGAGTTTGTTTTGAGGCAATTCACTTTTGGTTTCTATTTCAACACTTTATAGATCTCAGAAATGGTTTTTGAATAATAAGCTCAAAACAATATAAGAACATTTTGCTTATTAGCATAACTTTTTTACCAACTACATCTTCTCTCCACACAAAAATATAAGGATTCAAAATTTGCACTTGGTTGCCATCTGTTTTCTCTCTGAACATCACTTTTCAGCTCCTTTCTTTGGGTTGTTATTAAGATATTTTAAATCATGATGTTCTTACACAGCATGTCAGATAGAAATAATGATAATAAAATAAGTGTGTTCGAGCCATTTACTTAGAAACTGAAGAAAGAAAATTAGCAAATGTTTAATTCTAGGCAGAGGGCCAAACTATCTCCAACTCCCTCCTCCATCTGCCCTTGCCACGTTTAAAAAACCCACCTTCAAGGATGCATTTCTTTAACTATAAGCAGAGTTTCTATAGAGTTCAAGTGTAAGGGATCAGAAAGACTGAAACCAAGCCTCAGTCCTACCATCTCTTTGGGGATGATCTTTTAAAAGGTTGCTTACCTCTTCCAAGCTTGGGATTCTTATTGACATGCCGAGGCCAGTGGTAATCTCGTTTGATGTGGGGCTCACTTGAATTAGTGTAACATATCTAAGATGGCATTTAATGGGAGGATCCCTAGATGCTGTCTGTAATTATGTTTTCAAGCCTTCCTACAATGAAATAGGGTCACTGGCTTCGTTTGCCTGCCTTTTTGTTAAGGCGGTACCTTAATGTAGTCTTTAACATTTTTATAGATGATCATTTGTCTTTGCATCTGTATTCATGAACAGGCAATTTTCTAATACATCTGGATAGCATCTAGTTTCTCATCCTTAAATCCTTACTCAACTCTCCTTAATGGGCACAAAGGGACTTTCTGTGGAGTCAGCACACTGTCATGTCCCCAGTTCCCTTTGCTTAGTGTACATTTGGACCATGGCCAAATCCCCATTAAATTTTATATTAATCATGTCGATTAGACTCCACTGGAAAAGAAAAATAAGGGTGCTGGAGAAGGTGGCATTTCCATTTGAACACACGTTAGTGTTTTTGTTTTTTTTTAAAACTATCGAATACTGTGTGACCTAACTTCTGTATTCAGAATGTCTGTGTTGGTGGAAAAAATACTTCTTGAAGGGGTTTGCTTTTCCTTTAACTTTAATAAACTAGGTTATTCAGATGCATGCTTATTGCATATACTCACACTGGAAGTCCTTTGAGTGCACCCACAGATGTTGGATACAGACCTGAAGGAAGAAGTTTCTTGGCTTCTAGGTTGTTATTTTGTTGTTTTTCAGGTTTGGTGTGTGTGTGTGTGTGTGTGTGTGTGTGTGTGTGTGTGTTTAGAAGCATGTGAGCAGGTACATGCATGCGTATGTGTGTGTTTAGAAGTGTGTGACATGCATGCGTATGTGTGTGTGTTTAGAAATGTGTGAGCAGGTACATACGTGTGTGTGTGTGTGTGTGTGTGTGTGTGTTCATATGGACCCAGGAATTTTCTTTGATGGCTTTCAATGCTATTCATTTAAGCAGGTTCTCAAAACTGATCCCAGAGCTCACTAATAAGACCATTTTAGCTAGGGAAACTGTTCTAGGGATCCTGCCTCTGCATTATAAGAGCTAGAATCACAGTCAGACAACTATGCCCTGTTTACATTGGTTCTGTGGATCCAATCTTAGGTCCCCACACTAGTGCAGTAAATACTTTGTGTACTAAGACATCTCCCAAAGCCCCTAAAATTTTCAAAGTTGTCATCTGAAATGTTTCATTGAATGTTGAAATACAAAAATATACAATTCCTGATTTGCTGTTTGCACTGTCATTAAACAAAAATCCTAAACATCACTGAGATTTTTAACTGAGATTTTTAACTTTAATCTATTTAAAAGTAGGTAGAAAGAAGTGTGTGTGTGTGTGTGTGTGTGTGTGTGTGTGTGTGTGTATGTGTATAGTGTGGACTGGGCATGCATGCACACACACACACACACACACACACACACACACACACACACACACACACACGTTGCTGTAGAGCATCCTCTAGGCTTTATGTGAAGTGAAGTACTCCAAATGACAGTCTAAAAGTTGGGAGCACCATTGATTTCCTTTCTATTTTCAAATTCCATGTTGAATTTTCCTGTTGATCTTTATCTTAATATCCATGTTCTTTTTCTATGTCCTTTAAATTATTACTCGATGTTACTTGCCTGTAACAAGCATGTGAATTAAAATATTATTTAATATGTTGTCATAAGCAGATATAGTTAAAATATCATTTCAGATTTACCTATCACTATAAACATTGTTTATA
This sequence comes from Arvicanthis niloticus, assembly GCF_011762505.2. Taxonomy (NCBI): domain Eukaryota; kingdom Metazoa; phylum Chordata; class Mammalia; order Rodentia; family Muridae; genus Arvicanthis; species Arvicanthis niloticus. The sequence goes on along the minus strand of NC_047659.1, from coordinate 86,532,975 downwards.
TCAGTAAATAAATGATTAAACAGTGAGAATGAGTTGTATGCTACTATAACCATCATATATAACAAATTTCACTGTTTCATTGTACACACATTTCTTAAGAGGATAAATGTGTCTGTTTCATTTTCAGTTGATGTATGTAATATGTATTTATATGTGAGTTTTAATGCCAGAATGAAAGAGTTCAGCATCAATTCTATTCATCTTCTCACTTATAGATACAGGAATGGGGAAATCTTATTCATACAAATAGGTTATTAGACAAGGAAGGAGTTTTGTCAGAGATCTGGCATTCAATTCTTTCTGCTGTTGGAGCTCTATGCCGAAATATCATAGAATGATTCATCATCAAAAAATATTTTTAGTGCTCTGTATCTAACAAGTTGACTAAGTGCTCCTTCAACTTTATTGAGAGCAAAGAATGATAGACAGCCTGCCATATGAAAGGCTTTGCCACCGTCATTACAGTCATTCATGTCCACAGCTCCTGGCAAGGCTATCAAGACCTAGCCAATAAGTAGTAATTATTCTTGCTGTGCACTTACATTGAAGGACATTATTTAGCTTTGATTCACTTAAAAACTAAAGTTGGGAAAATAAAAATTGTTGTCAATTTCAAATGTCTTTTTAAATATATTTTTAAAAAACACAATTCTTTCACATGAGCACATGCTTTGAATGTTTTCTTCTCAAGGTTTTAATTTGGGTGTGGTGGCTCAGAACTATAATCTCAGTACTTGAGAGGATTAGTCAAAAATGATAACAAGTTCAAAACTAAGCAGGCTACAAAACAAGGCTCAAGCCAACCTGGTCCACATAGAGAGACCCTGTTTTAAAATAAACGTCATGAAACATGAAAAAGGAAACAGCAACAACAAAATGATTTTATCTACAGATTTGGTTCATCTCATTTTGTAAAATGTCCACCATTTAACCTGTGTGACAAAGTCACTTTTGATGTTCTGACCAATCAAACCAATCTAAAACTCTGATAAGAAAAAAGTCCTATCCTAAATGTAACTTGTTTTCCTGTGATGCTTTATTTATAGATTTTAATTGTCATAAACATGACTTCCATATATAAGTGGTAGATCAGGTATGCCAGCTTAAAACCTAAAATAATTTAGCATTTCTGCTCTCTTCCTGTCTCCTAGAAGAGGCCAGTGCTTTCCTGGAAGAAGGCTCTCCAAAAGAAACTAAGCCAATAGTTAATAAAGGAAAAAGATTGAGATTGTCCCTGGAAATATCACAATGCCCCTCCTCCACCACCACACACAATTTATTTATAAGGCTGGATTCAAAACTATCATGATGAAACGAAACTGCCCTGTTTTGTAATTTATACTCTTCATTTTAAAAGAGAGCAATGAGAGAGAAAGACCTTATATTTGTGACACTTTGGTAATAGGAGGTGACAACAATATTAGAAATTATTCCTGCCAGACAACGATATTAGAAATTATTCCATCTTACAGAATTTAGCAACCATTTACACTGTTGGCATGGGCAAGAGAGATGAAGAACTAGAATAGCATATAGCTTCCAAACCATAGCATTGGAAAGTGCATGTGGGTGTTAAAGACAAAGATTCACATACATAAGGAAATGCATACACCCAGTACATGTATCTTGTGTAAAGCTTCCTCATTTATAGGACTTTAACTGTCTATGAATATGATATTAGGACTGGAGGAGACATGTACCTTGTACATAAGTAGAAAGAAGTACCACTGGCTTGGTGTGATATCCGACTGCTTGAGAAGTTTCTCTCTCCACCAGGCTTTAGGGGCCTGGCATCTCATCATCAAATATTTGCTTGCTTTCATCACCCTAAAAGGTCTCCTTCAACCCCTGGTGAATATATCTTAACCTTGTAAACTTACAACTTACATTTGTAGTTTATAACTTTAATATAACAAGATTGTGGTTCTATAAAACTGTGAGAGATGTAGAGCTGCTGTACACAGTAAGAGTGGAAGAAAACATGATAGAGAGGTCTCTCTGGACTACTCTGTTCTGTTTTAGGTTAGTATGTGCTGCGGCTTCCAATGTCAAGGGTTTCTTGACATTGGTAGCCTAAGTTCTGTTAATGGAAATACGATTAATTTTACCAATAATTATAGAGGCTGTTTAGTGAATCTTACAGATTCCTGATCCCAGTCTAGGTTCTAGCCTAAAAATTATCTCATCTGTGAGGTATTATTAACCTCTGTTAAGAAGCTTGGATATGGAGCATTGGTTAAGAGTACTTGCTGCTTTTGTAAGGGACCTGAGTTTGGTTCTATAAGTCATGTTGGGAGGACCATTATTATCTATAATTCCAGCTTCTGGGAATCTGAAGCTTATTTCTGGCCTCTGAAGGCACTGTATTCATGTGTATCAGTGCTCATCTCTCTGTCTTTCTCTGTGTATGTATTCCATATAAATAAATATAAATATAATTTTTAATAAGAGGAGCATTGGTCTCCCCAATCTCATTATGACTATGTTTGTATGACTTAACCATATTATTCCTATTATATATAGGTTAATATATAATACTATTAATCTATAAGACTACACCAAGGTACTTGAATACTAGATATCTTCTCATTCCCATTTGTCACTAATTAGTATTCCATGTATAAAAATGACTATGGCATAAGGATATTCAAGAAAGGATTTAACATCATATGTCATAAAGCCACCAACTCCAATAATAGCTCTAGTTTCTTTTTAGCATGATCTAATGACATTCTGTTTTCTCTTATTCCTTTGTGATCATCAAATTACTCTAGCATACAAAAAAAAAATTCATTGAAACCAAAATCCTATCCTGAAAGAACATACCTTTGAAAAATGCAATTAGGGCCTGTCAATCAGAGCCTAGTGGGCAGAAAACGATTTACAAATTGTTTCTTGTGCCTGAATATTGCCCTCTACCTAGAACCTCATGCTCATTTTGAAGGAGTCCTCATGGATATGTCCTAACAAAAGTGGGCTTCCCCTTTCATGGAAGGTTCTTAGATCATCTGCTAAGAGTCAGTTGTTTTCTGTGCCAGGTACATACAGTAGTTCTGTGTGGGCAAGAGGCAGGAAATAGTATATATCTAATGGTCTTGCTGTTATATGGGACAAAAGGTAATTTAATCTGTTTGTGTTCTTTGAAATTACAACACCTATTTTACCTGTCTCACAACACTGTTGAGAGGATCAAAACAAATTACTTATCCTTTTTTAGTTCCTGGAAAATGATTTTTTTGAGAGGTATAAAACACTACACAGTTGCAGGTCATAGTTATGGTCATTATTCCAGAGAGTTTGTCTTTCAGGCCAGGCAAATGACTCACATGAAAATTAACTTCTTGGTCTGGAAAAATAAGAACCTCATCATTTTTTTGAACGAACAATCACAAGGAAGGCATGCATATATCAGGTTGAAATAACTTGCTTAAAGAAAAATTATGCCTGGCAAGTGGAAGTGGAGGGCCTTGCTCCCTGAAAGTCTGGATGCCCTGGTGTTGGGGAATTTGAGAGCAGGGAGGCAGGAATGGGTGGATGGGTGGGGCCACACACTCATAGAAGTAGTAGGAGGAGGATGGGATAAGGGGTTTGGGTGGGGGGAATGGAAGAGGAGATAACATTTGAAAGGTAAATAAATAAAATATCCAATTTAAAAAAAAACAGATAATGGATCTGGCAATTGTAATCAGAAAGAAAGAAAGAAAGAAAGAAAGAAAGAAAGAAAGAAAGAAAGAAAGAAAGAAAGAAAGAAAGAAAGATTATAATGCAAGTAAGATAGAACCCATACGTCTTATCACCACATAGATAAGGCCTTGATAGTTCAGTCTAGGCTTCTGTTTCTGTGTCAGCACTTTTCTTTCTGTGTCCCATATCAAACCTCATAATTGTTTGTGTTCTTCTACCTCTGCATTCATGCTGTTTACCAAAGGAGAGAACGTCTTTCCCATAGATAGATGGATTCCTAGCTCCCTTTAACACCCAACCTGACTGTTGTGCCAGGGAAAATGAATTGTGTGGTCCTTTCTGTTTCCATGGTTTTACATGCCATCTATTTTCTCTGACTTCTAAAAAGTAAATTCATTTGCTATATTTTTTTTTGCTAAATAATTTGCTAGGTTTTTTTTATAGTGAATATCTCAAATTCTTAATGTGTAATTTGTTAACAGACGTTTATAGCAACTAATTTGTGGGCTATATGAAAAAGTTATCTAGTAATTATATAACATAACTTTGAACAAATTAACATGGAAAGAACTCAGTTTGTGGCAATCATGGAACATCACTGGGAGGGGGAAAATGGCAACATTGGTTTGTAGTTATATTAACACCTTGTGAAAAGACACACAATTAATCCAACTGTGTTTTTAAAAGTCAAGATATGTAACAGGGGAAACTTGATTCTTCCAGAGAGTCCAACTATGGAAGCAGCTTCATATCTCCTACCAAATGACAATGGGAAAGAGAGCAGAGGAGAAGTTGAATGAGAAGGTTTCTCAAGCTCCAAAGAACAACTTACGTGCAGGAACATTTTGGAGATTGTTGGAAATTTTAGTTGTTCCTAAAGAGATGATAGTGGTTTTGAGGTCACATGATTCAGAAAACATTTCTCAAATCACTATTTTTGCCCAGAGCTGTTCAGAGCCCAGAGCTTTGGGGGAAGAGGCAACGTTATTATCTTACTCTGAGCAGGGTATCTGGCTTCTAAATAAGGGAGCAAACACTAACATGTGAATGACAAATTTGAGGCAACTGTGTCCACCTGGTTTCTAGCCCTTAATGGATTTTTTTTTTTAAATTCCTTAACCAAATTTAGGTTTGTTTTGTTTCTTTCTTTAAGGTTATGAGCATAAGACTTTCCTTCTTTTTTGTTTCCATCTTCAGTCACTCATAAAATGAGCCGTGCTCAGTTCTGATCTGAAGAGCTTGTATCTAAGTCATCTGGTAAAGCTGAATGGCTGACGCTACAGTACTAAGAGGTGGGGCTTATGGGAGGTGACTAGGTCACGAGGCCAAAACACTCATCATGAAATTACTGTTCATATTAAAGAGGCTCCAGGGAACTTGGTGGCTCCTTCTACCCTGTAATTACATAATCAGAAGAAGCCATTTATGAGACAGAGAGTGAGTCAACACTGGGCAGAGAATCTTCTGGTTCCTTCTTTGTTCTTAGACTTTTAAGTATCTAGAACTCTAAGAAGTGTAACCCTTGTTGCTTACAAAGCAATTAGTGTGCTACATTTTGTTCCAATAGCCCCAAGGGACTAAAGCAAGCATTAAGACGAAGACATAGTCCCAACAGCCTCTATTCAGATTGCCATCAGTTATATTAGATAGAATGCAATTAACAGAATCTTACTATGGGGCATTCTTACATTGTTGGAAGTGAAGGAATTATATCAAGATGCATAATAACAAATATGGGAACATTTGTATTAGATTTTGTTAAGTCTCATATAAATTAATATATGAAACATTTAAAACATTATTAGAAAAAGCATGTTATGCCAGAGGAAAGAATTATAGTTACATATATTTGCAGTAAACAGGACTTCAAATTGGACACCATAAAGATAGGTTTTTGTCTTAGCTAATTTAGCTAATTTACTAGTACATTTAAACACAAGAGCAATGCAATGTTTTAACCAGATGATCTTAGACAACATATTTAACTCTTATAATACCCATTATCATCCATTAATAGGAACCTATCTATGAAAATTATTGTAAAGATTGTGATGGAAGTAGCATTTAAATGTTTGTTGTTTCACCAGGCATACTTTTGCTCTTAGTACTGTTATGATAACATGACTATTATCTGATATTTCTTTTATTCCTTCCTTATAAGCTCTTCCAACTGCCCCCTTGCAGGGTTTCTTGTTTCTATGCTCATCTTCTTGCTGAGAAATAGATTTTCGAATCCTGCAGTGTCTGAAGTTACATGTTTATGAACATATTGGTTGTGATGGTTACTGGTGACAATCAACATGATAGAATCTAGAACAATCTGAGAGATGGCCTGTGGCCATGCCTATTGGCATTAATTTATTAATGCCTATTACATTAATCGAGGTGGGAAGACCTATACATTGTGGTTGACACCTTTTCCTCACTGGGGTCCTGGTCTGTATAAACAGATACTGACATGCATCCTTAGTCACTGTCCTGCCTGTGAGCATGGTATCACTTGCTCCTTCAAGCTTCTGCCTACTTGCAGAAAGCAAAGTGGCTGGAGAATATGTGGGCTTACCTAACAGTGTGCCAGTCCACATGACTTTTAAACTTAGGCCCTTTCCTGAATTCTTTTACCTTGTGAAGATCTCATCCTGTACCCAGTTGGCTGGAGTTCTGTATAGAGAAGTCATGCAGGGATGTTCTTCCTTGTCTAGATCCCAGATCAAAGAGCAAAAGAATAAGCATGTTAACCAACATTTTGGTAGCAAGCATGATAAAATTTGCATGTGGATTATATATTCAATTATAATGTTGAGTGTGGCTTATTTTTATTTTTATGATGTTTACTTATGGGGGTAAATTTTATCACACTTGTAATTAACTTTAGGTGGCATAACAGAAAACATTTGAAACAAACACTTAAGTATGCATAAAATGCATGTATGTATCTACATATGGATGGATGGATAGATAGATGGATGGATAGATGTGGACAGAGATAAAAGAAAGAATAGCAAACAAATTTGGTGACTTTAACTGAGGAGGACATGTGTGTTTTATTATATTAGTCTTTTTAGATTTATTTATTTTATTATTTTGTATGCATGAGTATTTTGCCTGAATGTATGTAGTATACCATGTGAGCACCTTGTGGTTGAGGAGGTCAGAAGAAAGTATCAGACTCCCTGAGACTGGAACTACATATGGTTGTGAGCTGCCATGTAGGTGCTGGGAATTGTTCTGCAGGGGCAGCAAGTGCTCTTAGTCATTAAGGCAACTCTCCAGCTCAAGTATTTAAAAGAAAATAAGCTTAAAATTTAAAATAAGGAAGCAACAAAAGTAATTCTTTAAAGAGTTAACAGAGAATATGTAGCTCTTACTATGAAGCAAGGAATTTCAAAAGGAAGATGAACAGACTCCTGAGGTAAGTAGTCTGGGGTCCCAGTGATGATTAGAGCACCTGTCTATTTACACAGCAACACTGGACAACTTACAGGACCTTGTTAAGCCTCAACGCTAATACTATTAAGAATGCCCTCTTGCTTTCTCACTTTAACTGCTGCAGTGACTAAATAAGATAACACACAGGGCAAACATAACACCCAAACCTAATATATCCTACTATTGTTGCTATCAGAGGACCTGGGAAAATTGACATTGCTATGTATTCAATCTGTGTTTTCTACTTAGCTGATTTTTTTTCTTCTGGCTTTTAAAAATTGCCTGAAAGAAGCTTAGGTGTCAGTAAAAGCAGGTGTTTTGCAGGATATTAGGTCTAAACAGAAAGCCCCTTTCTATAGCGTAGGTGGCACAGATGTGGCATCCCACTCACTGTCATCAGTAAAGCCAACAATAAGAAAATCATTTAAAGACCAATGCTTGGAAATTCCAACTTCAGAGCACTAGCAGAAACAAAGGGAGAAAATTGCAGCTCTCTGTGTAATAACTAAGCCTCTTGTTATGTGCCTCTGTATTAAATATAAAACATTTTCATTTCCTTTGTATAGGGAATTCAATAGGACCTGAAAAGAGGGTCAACCAAGAACTGTGACAGCCACAATAAAATGTGCATGGTGCCAATAGTCCAGTTCCAGCTACAAGGTGACTGAAGATAACCAAACAGATACAATGTAGCTTTCATAAAACTCAGAGGCTTCCTGAAGAATTAGCAGGAGACTTGTGCTCTCTGCTTACCAAGGAGAAGGTTGGCCAAGAGCTGAGATTTATGCTGTGAAATTTAAATGGTTTTCTCCTGAGGTTTTCTTGACAATATCATTGTATGTGGCTGAGTTGGTTTATTGGTTCTTTTGCATGGGGGTTATTTTTGGAAGAGTGGGGAGTGTGTGTGTGGGGGGCCGGTATATGGGAGTAAGGGTAACCTATTTCTTTAATAAAACCAGAGCTTACAGGTCTTTAGGGAATTTTAAAGTAGGGAATTTGGGTGAGTAAAACATGCACGAGTCTCTGAATGGTGAAACAGAATCAACAACATTTATAAATTACATTGGGGGGAAAACAGAACATGGCACGATCTAAGTTCTTTTGTCGGGGTGTTTATGACATAACCCATGGCTTCATCCCACCAGGCTTCTGAAATTCGAATGGCTGTGCTGGAAGATTTTTATGGATCAGACTTGAATTCACAAGCCAGAGTGAGGGAATTTTCACAAACATGAAACCTCCCACTGAACTCAGATCCAGGTATTTGAGCTTCTGGGAAAGGTTGTTCACAATATGCCCATCACAACTACACTCATCAGCTTAGAAACAGAGTGATACAGATTGAAGATAGAGGATAGGCCAGTCCTAGGAGCAATTCCAGCAGAATTTAATTACCAAGAGGATGGTTAAATGATGACACACTTAGCTAAAGGCAGCGGTAGATGCAGATTGTAAATTGAGAAGCTGAGAGAAACAGAAAATCAAGCTGGAAAACAAATCAGCTTTCTAAAAAATATCCCAGGGTTAACTTGAACAAGCCTCAGTGGATAAGAGAGTCAAGCTTTTATCCTTTCAGATTCCCTGTGCTTCAAAAGACACCTCAAAAGCAATTCATTGATTTCCACAAAGGCCAGAGACCTGTGTCATCCAACCAATTGAATTCTTTTGTGCTGTACATGTGCTTACCCTATACTGTCAGTTCCCATACGGTTTTATCTCTCCATGTATACATTTCTCACTCCTTACACAGGACACAATTATTCTATTCTTGCCAACGTTCACCGTGTAATCACCTTGGGAACTGACATTTCATTCTTGCCCTTGCAATACACAAGAGGAATTAAAGGTCCATGTCCTGTGTCTCTAATGTTTTATTCCTTCCATGCATTTCAAGGATAGTAGCTAAATATCAATGTGAAAAAGAATTTGTTCCAAGCTGAAACTGAGGGAAAAGAAGGCATATCCAACAACAGGTATGCCATGCTTCAAAGTACTATAATTCTGGACAAGGAAATAAAGGGAGATAAGGCCAATGTTAAAGTGCCAAAATTGTAGGGAATGCTTGTAAAAGGAAGCTCACACTGGACTGCCTGGAAGCCTGAGATCAGCTCACAGAGAAGTCAGTAGCAGTTGGCAAACCTGCCTCACGTGGGGAGAGAAAGCTTTGATGCCCTGTGTTCCAGTTCCTGTTGGTTCAGCTCCCTCAAATGTTACTTGGGGTATGGCACTCTTGGTTCCAAACAAATTTTAGCAAAACATCAACGTATTTTCAACTACAAAATATCAAACAGGATTTCTATGGCACACCACAAAACTGCTAAAAGCTTATTGAAGCTTCAGTGCCTCTTCAAAATGTTTAGGTGCTTAGCGCAACAGAAAGAGCAGCTTTTTCTCCTGAGTAATTGTCAATGGTTCCCACTCAATTCTCTCTTCTCTCTTCTCTCTTCTCTCTTCTCTCTTCTCTCTTCTCTCTTCTCTCTTCTCTCTTCTCTCTTCTCTCTTCTCTCCTCTCTTCTCTCTTCTCTCCTCTTCTCTCCTCCTCCTCCTCCTCCTTCTTCTTCCTCTCTTTCTCTCCCTCTCCCTCTCCCTCTCTCTCTCCCCCTCTCCCCCTCTCCCCCTCTCCCCCTCTCCCCCTCACCCCCTCTCCCCCTCTCCCCCTCTCCCCCTCTCCCCCTCTCCCCCTCTCCCCCTCTCCCCCTCTCCCCCTCTCCCCCTCTCCCCCTCTCCCCCTCTCCCCCTCTCCCCCTCTCCCCCTCTCCCCCTCTCCCCCTCTCCCCCTCTCCCCCTCTCTCTCTCTGCCTGTGTGTGTTATGAAGTGATTCCACCCCACCCCCCGTCCCCTGCAACTCCCAACCTTGTTTCCAGTGCTTCAGAACCAGGCTTCTTATGTTTTAAAACAATAATGTAATTGACATTTATTGGGCAGGTGGTGGCCAGACGTCTTCCCTTTAGGGAGATAAAATTATTTTAGGACTTTTCCCCTTCTTCCCTGCCTTTCTGACTAAGTGGATCTCAGCACCTGAACCAAACCGCAGAGGTCATCCATTAGCTGAGAGAAGAAATGAATTCGGCCTTCCCTGGCACCTCTCATGCCCAGCGACTGCCTAATAGTTTGCTTAGTGCTAAGTGGAAAGCTGGAGCAGGGGTGTTGGTGTGGGTAGCACACCGTGTTCTTTGCACCTTAAAACCTTACATATAAGGACCTATAATGAGAGGGTGGGAACAGACACTGATTCGTTGACTGGCATAACTTAGATCAAGTCTCCTATTTCCCTCTAGCTCTCAGACAACTATTTTGTTCTTGGCAATAAACCAGCACCTACATAAGTAGGCATGACTTTAGGACCTTAGGTTTAAAACACACTTGACAGGTTGCAACCAATATATGATTGGCATTACGGTTATCATGACAGCCTGAGTATAGATGAAACGTGTGGGGTGGATTTACCCTCTGCCTTCCGGTGGCTTCTCACCCAGAAGATGAGAGGGCAGATTGATTAAGGAAGCCCAGAAGAATAAGTAAAGGTGAGGAATCTGCTGATGCAGCCCTACATGAAGAATTGTGTTACTTATTTTTAGATTTATGCTTCGAAGACAAAGAAATCTATATGAGCCCTTGCTTCCCTGTATCTTTCCTACAAGCATGCACGTGTGTGTGTGTGTGTGTGTGTGTGTGTATGTGTGTTGTTTGTGTGTGTTTCAGTTTAATCGATGACATTTATTCCAAAGACATACCTTTGCATTATCATGCATTTATAGCTTATTTTTAACTTTGCCAAAACTTTTCACATATACAAACACTGGGCAATCCAAAGTAAGTTGTATCCTTTATTTGTGAGTGTTATAGTGTGATTATCTTAAGTGGACTTTGTGCTACTTGTCAATATTTATTGATGGGATCCACAGGCACTCAGAATGATGCCCTCTAGAGGAGTATTAGCCAATGGCAAGTTAAGCAGGGAAGGGAGTGGTCCTTCGGTAGACCAGAGCTAGTCAGGCAGCATTAGGGTGCTTGAGGGGCCATTGACAAAATGTCAAACATTTCAAATTCCTGGCTAGCTTTCACCTCATGCCTAATACCATGGTAAGTAGAATTGTGACTATTCCCTCCAAAGGGCCAACAGACACAAAAACAAACACATAAACACAGAGAAAATAATTATAGACTCTTCATCTTCTTCCTTTCTCCTTCAGTTGCATGCTTCTCTCTCCCTTTCTGTCTCTCACATGTGTGCTCACACACAGACACACAAATAGTCTACAGGGAAATTAAGCAGTGCCAATGAAACACTGTATTGAGAAAGTTCTTGGATAAATTAACAACACAATTACATTACATGACATGCCACAAGATGGATGAGGAAAACTTGGCTGGTATTATGTTCTGTTTTCAAATTGCAATTTATTTGAGGGTTTTAATGGATGCCTTATTAAAACATCTCGGCCCTGGTCAGGTTTCAGCATATGTCACAGTGGTCTGTGATTGATGACACCCTCTGCTGCTTCTCTTGCACATTTGCAGGGAATTTAAGCAAAGAGGGAATGAGCTGAGGCCTGGCTTGGTATTGATCGTGCCGAGGTGTGCTGCCTGGGAGCACAGTCTAATAACATTCTCTTAGCAGAACTGCTTCACATGAAGGCATTTATTACAAGAACCAAAGTGTTATATTGCTCAGAATAAAAGAATATTGTACAAACAAAAGAGTTAGCAGTGAGTGGGAAAGAAAAAAAGAGCTGCAGCATGCTAGGACCCATAACTTGTTATCTTTTAGATGCCACATTTCTGAGTGCTGATGGGAAAATCCTAAATAGAACTGGGCTCCAGAAATGAAAAAGAAAGAGGAAAGCTCTGTGAGCCTTGTCTTTGTTTACACAGAGCAGGAAGAGGTAAAGAACTGAGATACACAATGGGTGGCTTCTGGGTGGGACCTGAAAAAAGAGAGCCTTAAAGTCTCTGGGAAAATAAGTAAAAACACAAAAACACACTATAAAAATAAACCAACAACCAACCAACCAACCAACCAAACAAACAAACAAAAAAACCCAAACCAAGCCAAAACAAAAAAAAAAAATTGGATCACAGGGCTTTGTTCCTTCAGATCACTGTGTGTCAAATAGTAGAATGTTTTCACACGCTCTCAGGCAAACAAAAAGATTTCTACATACCTAAGGGGTAGTTGTACACTTAACACTCTGTAACAATTTAATAAATATTTGTCACGATTTAGTTTTAAAATCATTCCACTGAAAATGTTATTACTGGAAATGTAATAAACCCTTATGTACATGGTTACATTTTCATGTTGTTCATTATAAAGATTCATGATTCTAAATGTATAGATACCAAATATATTTGCATATTTAGTCATAGATAAAAGAGAACAGTAACAGTAGGCATTCCCCCCCCCCAGGGTAAATAAATGGAAAATTTCAAAATTTCATGTTTGTATTTCTCAGCATCTTCTGTAACTTTCTATAAGAAATATTAACTTTAAAAACAAGATAGAAAAGACATTTTAAAGAAATTCGAGTCTATAAAGACTATTCAGAGAAGGAGCTAGAATAAATATAATCTCAAGGAGAAAGATTCATTCAGTGGTGTGCACAAGTCTCTTTTCTTAGTGAGCATGGTCTGTGCATTGAATATTAAAATCAAAACTCAGGAACAACAAAACAATGATAATATACCCAGGAAAGCCAGTTAAAACTCTGAAAACAACAACAAAAAACCCCCAGAGAAACCCATGTGCAATACCTTTAGATATGTCCATTCCAGCTCAGGGCTCTTGCTTTCCTTTTTCTTTTTTGTTTTTGCTTGACCTACTATGATTGTCATTATTTGAACTGCCACATTTATTATTTTGTTAGCCTGTGAGGGCCTATAAAAATCTCACCTAATTATATTGAATCACCTAACATCCCAGACCAAGCCAAACAGGATGAGAAAATGGCCAACAGCTTTCCTTGAAATGGAAGAGAAAAATAGTCGGGAAACGAATAAGTAGCAAAAACCAAGACTGCCCAAGGAAGCCAGCTTTATGGGTCTCCCAAGAAATGGATACCAAAAACATTTTTTAAATGTTGACAGAAATTGTTAAGTTGTAAAAATGGATTTCCTAGCATTGTCAGTTGAATGTACCTTCTAATGTACAAAATACCAAATTTACAGTCTTGGAATAGATTGTGATAGCTTTGGCGGAGTGATGCTGGGAAGGAAAAGGAAATACGACTTAACCTCCCTTGCTCTTTTTTTCCCATGGATTTTAGATTTCATATCCCTCTTCTGTGTCATCACATGGCCCCCATCTTTGATGATTGAGTGCCTTTCTTTTTCTTTTACTGTGGAAGTGGCTACATACCATCAAAAACTCTATGTTTCTTTGTTCTAATGTGAAGAACTGACTTCCACTGACCATCTCTTAAAGGAGTTGCTTTATTTAATGTATAACTTACCAAGCATTCCTTGAGTGTCATCTCAGCCTAAAGCAACATTCCTCCTGGTGCGTTATGATGTGAACATCTTTCAGAACCTTTGTCACTCTCACATGCAGCCATTCAGCCACCCACTGAAAGCAGGCTAGACCCAAAAAGAAGCCATGCAGTAATAGTGAGGTGTGGGTCCTGACATGATAAGACTAAAAATATTTCCAAGATATTGTTGTCCAGGTCTGCATATGAAAAGTGTTATGGATGAACCCAGATGTGCTATGTTGTATTGGGATAATTCATGTACCATGTTACTATAGTGAGTTACCAGCAAAGTTCCAGAGATTCCAGGATCAGATAGTTTGTTAACCTCTGTGGTGTGTGTGTGTGTGTGTGTGTGTGTGTGTGCATGTGTGTGTGCATGTGTGTGGTGTATGGTGTGTGATAGAAACTAGAGCCTTGAGCCAATAAAAATTAGATAATGAATTCATCCAGTTCAGCACAGGACTGATGACTCTGGATGGCCTCATTCCTATTGTTTGGTGTTTTTTCCAGGAAGCCATGGGATCAAGGTCTCTGTCATGTCTCAGAGGCTGGTCCTTTCACCTAGTGCCTATATTCTGAAAGCACCAAGTAAGTGAGGGCAACTTGGTGTATAAGCCTTTCCAGCTCCTGTTTGCATTATGCTTGCTGATAGCCCATCAACTTAAATAAGCCACAAAGTCAAACCCAGTCAGTTCATAAAGGAACCATGACAGCAAGGAGAAAAGAAAGTGGAATTCACTATAGCCCATTACTGGGTTCTATGCTCATTAAGATTCTGGCTACTGTAATGGGAAGGAAGTGTCTGGAATTTATGTTGAAAGTTAAATAAATGTGAATAAAACTATAATAATAATAATAATAATAATAATAATAATAATAATAATAATAAATAGTGAGTTATCAAGTATATGACAAATGACCAACATGAAGCCATGATTAGATTTCTGAAGTTGAGTTAGGCAAACCTAGATAGAACCTATTTTATTCTGTGGGACATTCTGAACTGAGAACAGGTATTCATAAAGAATACCTTATGGTATCAATATAGGGCTTCCGACAATAATCATGAGGAACTTATAAACTAGCCAGTAAGACTGTGGCTTATCATGTCTGTCTTTTATTTTGAACAGTCATAAAAACTATCTCTTAAATGATTCATATTACATCTACCTAAATTTCAGCTCTTATGTCCAAAAGAAAAATAATAGCCATATATAAAATATGTGTTTAAAAATTGTATCGTTACCCTGAAAACGTGCTATGTTTCATAAGCAGATGCTTTCCGTTTGGTTGCTAACCCACAGTTACTGAACGAAATGACATGACTAAAAGTGCAGAGAGCAAAGAATAAGTAGGTATTTTTCTGGCAGTTTGGAGCACAAATATAACCTCCCAACCCAGAACATCCAAAGGTTACATCGCAAAACCGAGTCCATTAACCTTTCTAAATGGTTGTGATATTAAAAACTGACTCTTAATAGCTAAGGGTCATCATCTAATGCAATAACCATCAGCAATAAAGAATTATGGATTAAGAACATTATCTATCTATGAAATGGTCATTTATGACACTAGTGCGGGGACCATCTCTAAAATGCACATATACCCACAGTCAAGAGTTCAGATCTAATAATATACATTATGTTTTTATTAGTGCAGTTATGATATTAGTGAGTTTTAAGAGAAAATCATAATATTTTTAAAGGCTTAGGGTGTTTACTTCAAACATGAAACTAACAAAGAGAAAGTCTTTAGATTTCCCTTTAATGGAGCTATAACCCAGTCAGGTAAGACTGATTGATTCAGAGGGCCATGTAAGAAAAGAAACATGATTTTAAATAGTCAAGGTCCCATGTCAACAAGAAAATTTGAATCCATATGTATAATTGTGAAAGAGAAATTCATATGGAAGCTTAGGTTTTTTTATTTAATTAACAATTCTTTATTTGAGTTGGGCCTTTGGGCATTTTTATCATAGTTTAAAGAATTTAATCAATATGTACTCATAAAATAATTAATATTGTCAGCACAGGTATATCAATTAACACAGGTATGCTATGCTTGAATTCTACATATATGCAAGACATTAATTTCCTAATATGGATTCAATCTTAGCCAACATTCTGAAAAACTAGACATTGTCATGAAATAGCTTCCTTCTTCAAAAATAGAACTATCAAATATTCAAAATAAGGTATATTTTTAAAATAAAATGCACAGAATGTAACATGTTTTTCCTCATCCACACGAACAAAATAAAATGTACTTCTGTCTGAAACTGTGTTTGACTTTATTTTAAAAATATATAAGAAAAGCATGTCAGGAGTAGGTTTTAATTTGTGGTGCTATTCACCTTGGCAATCATTTTTTAAAAATCTTTTGTCAAGAACACTTCTGTGGTTTTAAACATTATTTGAAATCTATTTACCTACATTCCTACTTCTATATATAATTAATGCATATCATTGCTAGAACAATGCATCTTTCATGGGAGCATAAATGGTTCTCCATATTCAAATAACTTGATATTCCCCACAAACATTAAATATTTAAAAAAATGTCAGTGTTAAAAAAAAATCTGAGATATGCAGGTGTGGCAGTACATGTGTATTATCTGAAGGTAGTGTTCCAAAGCTTGTCCTAGTGATGAGTTCAAGGCCAGCAAGTCTTGCATAGCAAGTTGCTGACCTTCTAAGAATAGTGGTTCTCAATCTGTGACTTTTGACATCTCTAACAAACCTCTATGCCCTAAAATATTTACATTGTAACTCATAACAGTGGCAAAATTACAGTTATAAAGTAGCAACAAAAATAATTATATGGTTGGAGTCACTGCAACATGAGAAATTTTATTAAAGTGTCACAGCATTAGGAAGGCTGTGAACTACTGTGCTAGCACTTTACTGAATGAACCAGAAGGGGATTCTTCTCCAAATACTGGCTTGGCTACTCTTTGAATCGTATAGTTTTTTACTTGTGTTACTGTGGAAGATAAATTTATGTTTCTTGTGAACTAGTTTATTCGTAGTATAATATTCTAAATAGACTTAGTCACCAAGTAGCAATATAGTTGAGAGTTTTATATTTCTTTCTTTGACATACTTCCTTAGGACAATCCTCATAAATCCCATATTTCTCAGACTTGTTTCACTGGCATAATAATCTACCATGAAATAAGAAATACATCCTATGGTTAGCAAGTCAGATGTGCTTACAATGAAATTTCTCATGGTCTGTGGTAACTTTATAATATCCACAATAGCCCATTGAGATGCATGAGATGGCATGTGCTTTCTCCATTGTCTTCCAACTTCTTTAGCTTGCTACTTCTTCTCTTATTGCCCATCTATCCTCTCCTTTTCATTTTCAGATACTATAAATGACGCTGAAATAGATTAGCTCTCTTTCTGTATCTTATTTCTCCAATTTTCTGAGCAGTGAACAAACTTTACTTCCATCTCTGTCAATTCATCATTGGTTCAGTACCAATGTGAAGGAGAAAAGTCTAATCTATGAGTGACCACTCAGGAGTTTAGGTTAAGTCAGTCTCCTGGAAACAATTAAACAGATGTATTCAACATAATCACCTTAGAACACAACCTACCTACATCATAAATAGAATATTACTAAAAATAAATGGAGTGCCTCCTCTAGAGTTGTTTTAGGGTACAAGACACATTCTATAGAATATTTGTGTAGATTATATAAATTTGGGTATGGGCTTATTTTAAAACGAGGACAGAGAATGGATTAAATAAACTATTTTTGGTCCCCATTAGAAGTCAGATAGTTATCATGCAGAAATATTTAAAGTTAAGCCCTTTTCAAAAAGAAGTATGGTTCTGTTTAGATAATTTAGCAGAATTTGCCTGTCTTCAGTTAAAAGGCAAGACTTCCTTTGTCTCCAGGAGCCCGATGACTCACGATGACCACAGTTACCTAAGAAAGAAAAGGGGCAGCCACTGGAATCCTTGCAAAGTTTGAAAATACTTTAAGATTGGACAAGGTATTAAAAATGTTGGTATCCAACCATGAAGCACTATGTGTAGCCCCTGAAACTTTAACAAAGACTATGAGCACTGTTCATGTATTTCCATATAGATATGTTGAAAACTTCAGATGGACTGCTTCATCACAGGTCACCTTGGCAATACTGCCTGATTTATTCAAAATAGTGGTCCAGGAGTTCATCTAAACTCTTGTTCACATTTCTGATTATCACTACTCCCTCCCCTTCTAGCAACTGACCCTGCCATGGCACATGCAGCATTTGAAAGCTATTTACTAAGTAGATATATGTACCTTTTCTTATGACTCACTTACTTCCTAGATGAACCAAAAAGGATACAGACTTGAACACACACTCTAGGATACATGACTTTCAGGGGAATTGTCCTGAACACAGTGAAAACCCTTGAGTCAACATTTTCTCCCCACAGTATCATTTCCTTCTCACTGTATTATTTCCTCCTCATTGTATCATTTCCTTCCCACTGTATCATTTCCTCCCCACTGTATCATTTCCTTCCCACTGTATCATTTCCTTCCCACAGTATTATTTCCTTCCCACTGTATCATTTCCTCCCCATTGTATCATTTCCTCCACACTGTATCATTTTTTGCCTACTGTATCATTTCCTCCCCACTGTATCATTTCCTCTACACTGTATCATTTCCTGCCCACTGTATCATTTCCTCCTCACTGTATCATTTCCTCCCCACTGTATTATTTCCTGCCCACTGTATCATTTCCTCCCCACTGTATCATTTCCTCCCCACTGTATATTTCCTCCCCACTGTATCATTTCCTTCCCACTGTATCATTTCCTTCCCACTGTATCATTTTCTTCCCACTGTAACATTTCCTTCCCACTGTATCATTTTCTCCCCCACTGAATCATTTCCTGCCCACTGTGTCATTTCTTCCCCACTGTATCATTTCCTTCTCACTGTATCATTTCCTCCCCATTGTATCATTTGTATCATTTCCTTTCTATTGTATCATTTCCTCCTCATTGTATCATTTCCTCCCCACAGTATCATTTCCTCCCTACTGTATCATTTCCTCCCCATGATGTCATTTCCTCCCCACTGTATCATTTCCTCCCCACTGTATCATTTCATCTACAGTATATCATTTCTTTCACACTGTATCATTTCCTCCACACTGTATGATTTCTTCCACACTATATCATTTCTTGCCCACTGTATTATTTCCTTTCCAGTATGTTTTGAGGCATTAAAGTTCTGGAGATTCACTGGCTTTTAAACATTGGCATAAACAACTCATTTTTAAAGCAAATTTAAATTTCCACTTTATTCTTATTTTCTCATTTTCAAAGTACATATATCACACACACACACACCACACACACACACACACACACACACACACACACACAAACACACAGTTTTCAAGTGTATTGAATGTAATAATGTAATATTTCCTGAACTGAAGAAAAACCTACTATCCTACTATTGCTCTCAAGGCCTAGAACACAACTTGTCAAATTATCCAGCTAAATATTTTACAGAAAATTCTTTCTTTTTCTTTTAAAATTCAATTTTAAATTTATATATTTCTGTGTGGGGGCATGTATGCATGTAGACATAGGTGCCTAGGGTGTCCTGGGAGTATGTTGGACCCCTAGAGCTGGAGTAATAGGCAGTTGTGAGCTTCTTAATGTGGGTGCTGAAAACCAAACTCAGATCCTTGGTAAGAGCAGCAAGAGCTCTTAATAGCTGACCATTCTCCAGCCCCTGAAATGTTTTATTTTCTTACTACCAGCTGTGGGCTCTCATGTGCTCAGACTCTCAAAAGTTTCTTAGCAAGGAGCTGTAATTCATCAGACAAGCCAAAAAAAAAAAAAAAAAAAAAATGCTTGCTTGCCTGTTTGCTTTGATTTTTGTTCCTAATGATGCTTTTAGTGTCTGTCTTTCCAGACATGATTCTGTCTTCCTTGCTGGCTGGAAGTCATCTCTGCTAGTTCAGGGTGCTGAGGAAGCACTGGAAGAGGAAGCAACTTCTATCCTGACTCTCAGGTGGTTTTCTTCTTCTGTGGCTCTACTCAGCTTGCAGAGGAGCTCCTATCCCTGAGATTAAGTTCCATAATGATAGAGATCAAATCTGAGCTCTGGGAATCACTTGGTATGGCAATTCCTTATTAAAACCTCTGTTTTAACCAGGAGTTGTCTTGGGGGTGTACGTGTTAACCCATTCCCATGTTGTAAATGACCATGCATCTGTGAGAAATATTCTTGAGGCACTTACTCTAGTACATGCCTATTTTGTTGCTGTTAAATGTGTATTCTACATTAGGCAGATCACCTGACCGAGTATTTCCTGCTCACTCTTTTCTTACCCTTCTCTTTCTCATTAGACCGTGGTGGTATTTGTTGTTGTTGTTACAATCCACAAGACAAACACAACAGCAATTTATGTCTCTAGTGCTACTGAGTAGAAATATGAACCTGGAGACCAAGAGCAAAGATTGGTACATTGAGAGTCACAGTGTTAGAAAAGGAATTGGTCCAGATCCTAGGGAAGCATTTGAACTGCCACTCCAACCTGGGCCACTTTCCCCTGCAAATAATTCCAAAATGCTTATGTTGCTTTGGTTTTTCTGATGAATTCCAGCACAAAACATGCTAGAGTTTCTCAAAAGGCATTAGCAAACACTACATGCCCATAGCTATGAACCAACAGTCTGGTTTGGTTTATTGTAAAAATTGGATCCTTGCCTTCTAACCTTAAAATATTCTTCTCTAGCTGCCTATCCAGGGGTTTAGAGAATAATCTGAAAACTACTTGCTGGTCTGAAAAGGAGTCATAGATTTTGACTTTTAAGACTTAAGAAAGAACTCCTTTCTTCATTTTATTTTTCTTTCTGCTTTCCATTTTACTAGTTTTAATTTTCTAAGGTGATTTCCCCTATATTTTGAACAGGGTAAATAAGAGCAAATTATTTTTTTATATTTATATTATTTTTATGTTATATTATTTTATAATTATATTTTAGCATTTTTTAGCAAAATGCTAAAAGCATGGGCTCATACAAATAGAATTTTCTCAGTGAGGCAAATCACCTAAAACATAACTTAGACGGTCTCTATTTGCCATTTGAACTGAATATTATGGGAGCTGCCTCATTAAAGCACCCTATAGCATAGGGAGCACCTTTTGCAGTGAACTTAATTCATATACATAACATCTTAAATTTTATCCTGAAAAACAAATGACTAAGACAAAGACTTTATGAAGCATTAGGAAATGTATTCATTCATTTTGCCTCACTAAAAATGTTCAGTAGAAGTTTGAATCTTTTTAGGAAAAGTGGAATGTTTTCTTCCAGGAAAACTAAGCTAGTCTTCTAAAAGCAGTTAGTGTCAGCCTTCTTCACCCTGTGAAGACACGAATATGGGTGACGAGCCAGAACAGCTGAGGGAAAAAAGCCAGTTGAAAACCACCCAGCATCTCCAGCAATAAGGTTTGTGTTTCATCTCATGTCTGTAAAGAATGGATGCAGAACACTCTATGGACTCAGAGAAGCAACAAAACCTGTAGAAAGCCCTACTTTCTCATTAATTTCTCCACATATTTTTTCTGGGTCAATTCTAGTAATGAAAATCTGACCACAAGATAATGAACATTGTTCTGACAAACAGTTAAGTACTGCATAAAGTGGCAGAGCTCACAAAAATTAAGTAAATAAATTACAAGTTTATTACTGGAACACACTTCTTGGTTTAATCAGGGCTAGGAACATTTACAAGTGTTCATCAGTAAATATGTGCCTTCCAAATTCCAATCCTATGCAATTTAAATTCTAAACATTATATAGTCAATACAGAGTTCACATGGTGACTGTGAGAAAAAAAAGATCTATGTTTATGGGGCTGCTACTTTACAAAGCATTGTTTTCAAGAATAACGTGGAAACCTTGAATTTACAAATTGTTTTTCTTCAGAATAATTGTCAGTTTTAGCACTGCAAATGGCTTGACAAGGCAATACAGCTTTGTGATTCAACAGACCTGCCTTAGTTTAAATGGTTACATCATGACATTTGGTGACCATTAGGCACAGTTAATCTGACAGATTCCCCCCACACACGCACTCTTTTGCTACACCCACCAGTAGTAAAAAATACTCAGAACATGGAGACAAGTCTTTGAAAATGTCCCATGGTTCCCTCAACCCTCATATCATCAATACATACTCATCTGTGCATTCCCTGAGAGAATCAAAGGAAGGGAACATGCGTAAGGGCTAATTCTAAGGTTTCAGGATCACCATAGCTAGAGGGGCACTTAAGTAATGCAATAACCTTTGGAACTTTCCTATAGTAAAGCCCTTCTGCAATGTGTTCTTTCTATTAGTCTTTGGGAAACCAGATCATAGATGTTAGTTTTTTCTTTTTTTTTAGAAAAAAAAATTATTTTTTTCACTGGAGAAGAGACAGTTACATGTTTGGAAATCTGCAAGTACTACAATGTAGCCTTTGAGGAGAGCTGTGTTTAGCACAATTTTGGAACAGGAGGATATGCATTTTTTGACCCAATGGGAATTTGATATTAGTGTAAGCATGGCATGCATTTGATCACTTTCATGCCCAGGACTCTTAATGTAAGAAACTATTTTGGGAAGTTTTTCTTTTCTTCCTCCCTCCTGGTTTTGTTTGGTTTTACATTAGTCTACATGCGAAGCAAAACTTGAACCACACACTAAAGTCTCACTTAGAATAAAATTGTTAAAATGTAGTACTGCGCAAACATGGCAAAACAGCGCTTGACTGTCAGATTGTTTCCGGCATGGGGCTGCTAGTGCTAGCTGCTTCCTGTCTTAACACTTACAGTCCTATATGATTTGATTTGGATGTATGGAGGCTGTCTGGGGTTTTTATGTGTCCCTTTATTTTTCTTATCATCTCTAAACTGTGCCCTTAAAAATAATAGCCTTTTAGAATCACCAGAAAACGAAAATTTATCTTTCTCACCTTCTGTTCATTTTCCTCCAAACACACATATCTTGTGGGCTTCCTTTCATAAAATAAAACATAATCAGCCACTTACAAATACAAAATAAACCCAGTTTACCCTAATAGAGTTGTTATTACAAAGAGAAACGTGTATTGATGCACATAGGCAGCTAATAAAAGAATGCATCTATGTGATATTTTCCCTGTCCACAAATGCTAAGACCTTCAATTTTTTTTCTAAATTTTCTGTTAAACTAATTCCGTGTGATAGGCAAATATGTCCTCCACATGCTGGTGAATTAAAATTCAGCTTTCAGTGAATAAGATTAATTGCCTCTTCAGACAAAGCTGGATTTGCACTCCTATTAGAGAAAAGGGAGGGGGGAGAAGCAAGGGGGCAGGGTGCCAGCCAGACTGCAGTATTCAGTTACACGTGAAATGATTTGTAATTCTGAGTAATCACTTAGGACAAGCCCTTGCACCATTTTATCTATACATGACTCTAGGCCAAAGTCAATACTCATAGTAAAATAATGAGATGAAGCTAACTGAGCCCTTTTATTAATGCTCCTAGGAGCAAATCTGATGCTTGAGTTTCTCCCATTGAAAGTATCCACTTCTTCCTAAAAAATGAACAAGTGGGTCAGGACACCCAGTAGCAGCAATGGTACCTGTTTCAGCAAAATTATAAATAACAGAACCTTCTTTCCTCCCCTATTTCTGTTTGTGCACAAGGCTTCAGCCTACCAGCTGTAGGTGAAAGCACATGAATTTTGCATTACCTCTAGGCTCATTAACGAGATCTGGCCCTCTCCTAATAGTTTCCCCTGACTTAGGGAACACACACACACACACACACACACACACACACACACACCACATAAGACCTCAAGGAAAACAATGCACAGTACTTTTTCTTTCTCTTCTGTCTTATGATGAAGAAAATCAACTGTTCTAGCAAACATGAAGCTTTGTTTTGAGTCAACACAGAGCTGTGAGAGAAATGTGTTGGGTAACAACCAGCTATTGAAGTTCCCTGGGAGAAGAGCCTGGGAAGAGAGTGGGTGCTGGAATGGAGGATGAAAGGAGGACCTTGCTTTTCAACCTCAGGTTTTGTTTTTCTGAGTTCTTATTGGTCAGGTTTCCAATCTGACAAATCCATTCCATCAGTAAATAACCATCTCATTGCACGGCAGGAAATGCATTAATCTCTGTGTAGCCGATGGCCTGAAATTCTAATAGGGGAATTAAAAAATAAAAATCCATATGTCATTTTCTAAAACTTGAGAAGTAGGAGGAAGAAAGTAATGCATATGGTGGGTAGATACTGCTTCTTAATGAAAAAACTCAACAGAATGCGTCCACAGGAGAAAGAATATGTATAACAACTATTTTTATTAAGACAAATATCACCAGATAACTTGTCTCCTAATCTGAGCCAAATAGGTATGATAGAGGAATGGCATAAAGAATGACAGATATTTAAATTCCACATTTGGTGTTTACCAGCTGAATGTCTTGTGAAGTCTCTCGGGCCATCTTTGAGCAGTTTTCTCAGATACCTGGTTATACGTTTTTACACAAAGTTGTTGTGAAAATCAACACTTATTTAAACATCTGACATATACCATGATACATACAGACCACTTTCCTTGCATTCATCAGATTTCTGAAGTTTTGAAATGTCCACAGAAGAATAACACAGAAAAAATTCAATTATACAGTCATTCCTTTGAACATTTTTTACATTTGAGCTTTCAGTAAATAATGAAAATAGTTTTTTGGAACTTGTTTTCACTGGTGTGTTAATTAGGAGATGCCAGAAGATGTGAAATTTCATTTCAAGCAATGAATGTGAACTTATGTGAACACCTAACCAAACAATGAACAATGTGCCTTAGAGGTGGCAATAAGGAGATCTGAGTATTCTACTCAGAAAGTGTTTACTAAGTTCACAACAAAGCTCAACTTTGAGAAACACTGTTGCTGGATATAAGGGATAATTAAGGACTTATCAAAGGAAAAATGTGATCAGATATACAGTATTAGAGGATATATTTTTTTTTCTAGGAAGTAACTGGAGAGTACCAATAGCAGAAAGTGATTTAAACCCAGCACAAAATCTGTTTCAATGGCACCTCTGAAGAAGAGTACAGACATGAGATGACAGTCTGGAGGACATGGGCATGTTGGGTGTTTGTCCTGGAGGATGGTGGGATCAGGATACTTCAAGTTCTTAGGTTTGGCTTCTGCTGTAAATATTTGTGTGGGTTTTCTACCAGGTTACATAGGAAAACAAATAATTTTTAGAGTTTATATAATATTTGCATATGGAAAGTTTAGTAAAATGGTTGACTTCTAGGATCAGATGAGATGAATTTAAAGCCTTAGTTATTGAGTTTTTGTGAGATATGGGACAGTTACTCTTTAAC
Organism: Arvicanthis niloticus; assembly: GCF_011762505.2. Lineage (NCBI taxonomy): Eukaryota > Metazoa > Chordata > Mammalia > Rodentia > Muridae > Arvicanthis > Arvicanthis niloticus. Next base: position 86,507,982 of record NC_047659.1, on the reverse strand, counting down.
TTGTAAACATAGAGACAAAGCAGAGATTTTGATAAGAGTAGTTATATATATATTAAAAAAAACATGGGGAGATGACTCTGTGAACAAATCACTTAATGGCAAACCTAACAACCTGAATTGAAACTCACAGAATCCACTTAAAGAGCTGAAAACTGCAACATCTGCAATCTCCACATGGAGATAGGCGGCAAGGCCAGTGGAAAGCTAGACACTTCTGACTTCCACTAACTTGCTTTGGCAGACACAAGCCCATAACTTCCACAAATAAAATAAAAAAGAAAACATGAAAGGGCTTAGAGAATGATCACAATATTAATGATCATTATTAATTTGAATGTCATTACCATATCCAGTGCAAACCAGACAATCTGAATTGAAACTCACAGAACCCACCTAAAGAACTGAAAGCTACACCATCAACAATCTCTACCTGGAGTGGAGATATATAGAAATTTAGATAGAGAATGTAGATATTTAGATAGAGATAATATTCTATGGATAAGCCATTTTTTAGACACAATTATTTAGAGAGAAGCATGAGAAGAAACATAGCTTAATGACATTCTTATTACAAATACCTTATGTATTTGACAGATGTGTTTAATGACACTAAAATGTGCTTCTAAGGATAGGAAGATAGGGCAGTTTCTGTTGCAGCTGGGTGTGTGAGATGGATAGTCAACAGTAGCATGTGTTTTGGAAAGAATGAGTTGAATGAAGTTGAAGAATGTCCTCTAAGTTTGACAAATCATAAGACAATGATGGTCTTCACATGTATGGATTCAGAGAAAGGCACCTAAGGTGCTGAAGAACTAAAATCTTTATGAATAAAGGAAAACTGTAGGGTGGACAAAAGAGTCTTAGGCTATGGCATGATATTTTAAAGAAGTTCAACTCAACTTTGGAGAGATGAGTCAGTACAGCAGGAGATAAAATGGTTCATGGAAGGTAATCTGAAATTCACAAAAAATTAAAAATGATGGAATAATGAAAAGAAAGCAAAAGAAAGGAAAGAAGGAAGGAAGGAAGGAAGGAAGGAAGGAAGGAAGGAAGGAAGGAAGGAAGGGAAGAAAGGAAGATAGACAGACAGACAGACAGACAGACAGACAGAAAGACAGATAGCAGCAGAGGCAATTCCTTCCTTCTCTGAAAGGAGGCATACAAAGAAATAGTCAATATGGCAAATAATGATACCAGAGATGAAGGTGAGCACATTTCAGCCAAAGAACCTCATGTTTCCCTTTAAAGTGTAGTTAAATGTCTTGTGAACATGAGCATGCTACCTGGGGAGGTAAGTTAGAGGCGATTGCTAAGAATTTACAATAATAAGGGACAAGGGAGTTGACCAATGTCTTGTAAAACTCAGCAGGCTATATTAAGGCTTGTAACAAATGCTATGCTTATTTGATTTTCTTTAGCTATTTCCAAAACTTGGGTGGTTGTGTGATCAAAGAAGATGGATTGTGGGTTTAATTTAAGTTAATGTTTATAGCACACAGGTGGCAGAAGGACTAAGCTATAAAAGAAGAGTGAGATGGCAGTGCAGAGCATGGAGTTAAAATAACAAACCAGGATTTAGTAAAGAAATGTGTGGAGGTAGAGTGAAGAGAAAACAGAGGACTTAAGTGGGAGGCTCAGTAAGACTGAAGAAGGGAGAAAGAAGAGTAAGAGAGAAAGAAAATGGAAGGACAGAATTTGAGGAAAGACAGTAAAAGCTAAGGTCACTAGTTTTAAGCATTGGTGAAATGGTGTGGTTGTAAACATGGCTGGCATATTTAATGTTTGGAATTGCATGGTTATGCAATTGGCTGCTCCTTGTTATGGACTGTAGTCATGGGGCTCAATATGCACGACATACACAAAAACAAGAATCAGTTCCTCAGTTGCTGAGCTCTGAGAACTTCTGGGGCATCTTAAAGGTAAAGAGACCTACACAGAGGGAGGGAACACTCAGAAACTGAGTGCTATGTAACCAGCATGCTGATTTTGTCATTTTGGTGACTAGCATAGAGCAATCTGTGCTGGTTGAACAATATTTTTTTAGCTATGAGTCCATTGACTGAGGGAAGGAGGCTGAGGTCCATCTTGTCAGACGTTAAGCAAAAATGCTTTATGTCATCCACAGACACATGAAATTGTCTCGGATGTTAGTAGAACTGATAGAGAAAGTATTTGAGAATGTTCAAGTTCTCAATAAATACAAAGTTCAACTAAAGGAGCAGTGAGGACTCAGTGAAAACTCCATGACTTGGTAGTCACAGGGCATCTACAATTCCAAGAAAGATGAAGAAAGCCAGTGATTTGAGAACAGGATGGTTATTACTCCACTGAAATACTATGCGACTGTTCTCTTCAGTGTTCATTCCACATAACATATGACTTCTGGGCTCTGCCTACAGATAGATATTATCAGTACTCTTTGATGTAAAACAGATTGTGAACATACTAATTTGAGACCTTCTTTTGGCTTCTGTTTAAAGAAAGTCATGCGAGTAGAGGCTGTGTGGTGAGTTCTAGAGATGATTGTTGAATTTCAATCTCAACTCTACAGTTCTCCCCTTTATGTCACCCCTGTTTCTGGCCTCTTTTGTCCTTTTTAACTTAGTTTTTTAGGAGAAAAAATCCTTTGATCTCTGTTTTCATCAATGGCCATTTGTAGATTTATAAAACTGTACAGAAGCCCTATTCTCGTAGATTCAAATCTAGAATATTTAAGGTCCGAATAAAATAAACACTGTGAATAATTATCACTAGCACTATACACTCAGATCTATATTATTAATTTTTTATTTACTCTCATTAATTTGCCTTTGATTTTTCCTAGATATGACTTTTGTTATTTATGTTCTGTGGACTCTGATGAATCAAATTGTCTCTCTTGGTTTCTCTATGTGGGAGTATATCCATTATTTACTCCGTCATTTCCTTAAATATATTTACAGATTCAATAGTTTAAGCTACTACGTTAAAACTAAAAAAAAAAAAAAAAAGTTTTTTAAAGTCAAAATAAAGCTGGTGGTGCTGTAGTATTGGCACTATTAAAAGCATTTATGCAAGTGTCTGAAATGAATTCTAACTAGGAGTACTTAAAATGTGTTTAAATAAATGTTTGTTGCAAACTATAGATAAGAATGAATACATAAACATTTAAATACTAGTTTAGTGTGAAAATTGTCTTCCTTGAAGAGCCGTCTCATTTAGAATTTTTTTTTTTGTTTTTTTCAACAATGTAAGGATAAAAACAAGTATCTCTGAGTTCTTTCAGGGAGCACATAGAAATGGGCTCAATAAAAAAATGAGCATTTTCTATATTAAATAAAACAAAACAACTCTTGTTTTTCCGCATAAATTGTATTAGGAAACCCTTTGTGCTTATTCCCTTCAATAGTGTCTCTAGGAAAAAAAAAAAAAGAAAGAAACAAAGAAAGAAATAAAACCCTTAACATTTTATTTGGCTATTTAAGAGTTCCCTTTGGAATGGCAGTAGACAGATCTTGATATCACCATGTATAAATAAATAATATGAAGCTTCTATGTCCAGATACAATTCTGAAATCAGATAAGTGGCTTTCATTTATCTCTTATTATTTTAGTGGTGGGAGGCCAAGCTTTCCCTTCCCTCAATTGCCTGCAGTCCTCCCAAGATGGCTCCCCTGAGGCTCCTGATGGCCTGGGGGATGGATCTAGGATCTCATCAGCCCGTTTAATCTGATTGCCATTCTACATTTGAATCTCTGCTCCTGGTCCTCTCATAAATTGGGAAGAGCTGCATACTCACCTCTGTCACTACACATGTTTTCTTTCTACCTCCTACACCATGTCAGTTCATAACAGCTCAGGAATTCCATATCCCACGTGACAACTCTACATCAGTATGTAAATGTGTGTGCTGACACTCTTCTCCGACAGTCAACAATGGAAGATGTATTACTCCCACTTTTAACTTCTAAAATGTTATTTAATCGCATCGTGGTTGCCAGTGAAGATTACATAATTTACAAAAGATAAATGGGCTACATCAGTTAATGTCTCTCTATTGTTTGAAACATATATTTGCTTAACACTTTAAATATGCTAGGAATTGAACCAGACATTAAAAACTTGAAGATCAATAAACGTGTGTCCTGCCTTCAAAACCTCACAGACAAGGGAAAAGACAGTCATGTACATAAATTACTTTAATAAAGTATGGTCAAAATACTTGAAATTTAAAGTTATATTTAAGCATACAGGATAAATATACTAGCAAATGTAAGGAGGTCAGGAATAGTCATGTTGAACACTATGAAGAAGCCAGATTTCACATAGTGTTTGAGAATAGTCTGACTCACAGGGGTCAATGAGGTACATCCCTAAAAAACTAATGTTGCAAATTCCCATGAGGCACTACTTATATATGTATGTGTATATGTATACACATATGTATATATATACACATATATATGTGTATGTATATATATATACACACATATACATATATGTGTGTATATATATATACACATATACGTATATATATGTATATATGTGTATATATATATATATATATATATATATATATTCAAGATTCCTTCAACATAATAGATGTCAGATATCTCATGGCAGTGCAGAAGATATGAACGACTCCTAGGATCCTTGAGCACTACATTATGCCTTGTGGAACCAGGCAATGTGACAACTTGGGCTCACTAACAAAAGGTGCCTTTAAAAAATGAAAAAGGCACTTACCTAAAAAAAAAATAAAGAACATGCTAGGCCTTGACAGATGGAACAGCTATTAAGAACACTGGCTTCTCTTCCAGAGTACCCATGCTCTGTTTCCAATATCCACATGGCAACTGACAAACTTCTATAGCTCTGTTTATAACTCCAGTTCTAGGGAATTGGATACCATCTCTGGCTTTCTTGGGCAATAGGCTCACACATGCTGCACATAGATAAATGGAAGCAAGGCACTGATAAACATGAGGTGAAAATAGAAGAAGTATCTTCTCCTACATAAACTGTCATAGGTCAGAGAAGAATTTGTAGAAATTAAAAAACTACAAGTCTTAATATAGTTAGCCCCTAAAGACTATGTCATTGAAGTGTGACATTTCTGGAGATTTATATGCATTTAATTGTGTATAGGAAGAGATATTTCTTCAGTGATGTAGTCATTGGTAAGGTACCCATGCTCCTGTAAGTGAGTACTCTCCAGGCTTCTGTAAACAGATCTACTGAATCTCATCAGGTCACACATGTACACACAAAATATTTGAAAACAGGAGAGGGAAAAGTTGGGAAGAGCAAATACATTAGCAAAAGACTGAATAGAGACAGTAGAAATCATTAACATAACTGAAACACATTATATACATATATGAAAATATTAAAATGAAGCTTACTGTTAAATATATAAAAATGCAACAAAACATTTTTTAAAATAACTAATTAGAGAAAAATCATTCTGTCCTTGATCCCATTTCTTTTGGTCCTTTGTATCTTTTGGGACGCTCACTACAATAATCTTTTAGTCTCACAGAGAACTGTAATCTGTTATTCTTATCAATTCATTTTGATATACTAAGCCCCATAAGAACACACCCCCTCCTTCAATAGCTCATGTTTCATAGCTCCGATTCACGGAGATGTGTACAGACTCTCAATTTTCTAATCCCTTTCTTCCCTTATCACATCCAGAGATGAATTCAATCATGTGCTTCATCTGGACCAGTGTCCTAGTTTCATTTCTGTTGCTGTGATAAAATATTCTACAGAAAGCAACCTAGGGAGAAAGGATGTGTTAAGCTCACAATTCCAGGGACATCATGCTGCCAGCTCCACAGTGGCAGGGTCTTGAAGCAGGCAATCACATCAACTACACAAGTAAGAACAGAGAGAAATAAAACCATGCTGACTCACTCTTCCTCTGTGTCTACTCTTCTATAATCTGCAGCCCAAAGCCTTGGAATAATGACACCTACTTTCAGGCTGGCTATTTCTGTATCAATTAAGGTAATCAAAGTAGTATACCACATACATGCCAATAGTACAACTTGACCTAGAAAATTCATCTTTGATGCCCTCTTTCCAGGTGATTCTAGGCTTTGTTGAGAGTTGAAGGTAACCATCACAGCCAGCTTCCATCAAACTGAACACTGCTGAATGAAAAATCTCTAAAACAGAATGTTGTTTCAGGGTGAATTAATGGTCCCTGGCTTTACAGATTTCCCAGAGTCTTCAAGTATTCTACTCATTATAGTGATAGCCTATTACTCTAAGTACCATTGTTTTTCTCAACAGATATTGATCTCAGTTCACTTATGATATAAAAGACACACAATATCTATCATATCTTCTCATTACCAAATCTTCATCCACAGTCATGGCAGTCATACAAGCATGTTTTCTCATATTGGAGAAAGCAGCATCTCTTTTGAAATAATTATTAGTGTTTTGGGCATACCTACTTTCTAAATTATTTTCTCTTTTGTTTATATTTTTGCCTCTCTGTGGTGAAACAGCTTCAATCATCATTCCTGTATGCTCTCATATATCTCACATTTTAATGTTTGTAAACCAGAGCAAGATTCTCTTTGACTCCACGTTCCTTCTTCTACTTAAAATTTCTTAGCCTTCCATCAATCCCAAGCACAGCTCCATCACTATCTGAGAAACTCTTGTTTGTAGGCCCATTATTTTAGTTCTTTCTTGGGTCACTAATGAGTTCTATGACACCTAGCCTCAGCTAGGTCATTAAAGAATACAATCCACTCTCTTCTTGATATAACTGGACCTTCATTCTTCTACTGTGTTGTAATACTTCTGTTTCTTTAATTCCTCTCTCAGTCTCCAAGCAGCCTTTGATGAATATCTGTGTACAAGCGGTTGATGAAAAAATTGTCTCAAGTGTGTCTGAAATGTGTTGAGGTTCTTAAGAAATGAACACACAACTTAAAGTATTGCATTGGAATACTTTAAGTTGTGTTTTATTTTATTTTTATTTTATTTCTCCACATTGTTCCACAGTTTTATTTCTGTGGAACAATGTGGAGAAGTGTTTAATTAAGAAAGGAAGCAAGCACACACAGCCAGGGAACCCATGAGGTTGTATTCCTAACACTGAAAGGTCTTGTGCCTCTATTTGAATAGTCAGAATCCCAACTTACATCCATATACAATTGGGAATTGTAAAATGGTACAGTTGATAAGCCAGATGAAACTTTGAGCAGATAGTTTGACTTTAGAAAAAATCGGACTCAGGACTGATCATTGGCATATTGTTATTTTTATAATTTTCTTGAAAAATGGTATTTCTCTTGTCTTTTATTACTATTGAATAGAACAGATAGTACATTTCTTTTACATTTCACAAAACATGAAAGGCTCAGGAACGTTATTGAAGTACATTATACAGACCAATGTGTCGGATGAGATGGTCCCTGAGAAGTTGGTTTTTAATGAATCCAAAGATGGCTACATTCACCTTTCATTTCATTTTGTGTTGCTGGCCAATCAGCCTACTTTATAATTTGGTAATTTCTTAACAATAATATAAGACCTTCTCATGACTTAAGTAGTATCATCCTCTCAGAGATTACAGCTCCCAACTTCGTTGGTTACATGTGGGTTATTTGGAAAATAGATCATTTTCCAAATAAAGCATCCATGTGTCTTCTCCTCCGGAAATTTGCCAGTGGCCTCACACTTAGGAACCCAAAACTCATCTCTTGACTGCTCTCCAGTCCTGCCCCAAAGCTGCTACTTTGGCTTTCTGTATCTCAACAGGATCTTGACTCTTTCACTAACATAAATAAAAACATTGGAATTTTTATAATATTTAATTTATCAAATTTATAATATAATTATATTATTTCCCCCTTTCTTATCCTCCCTTGATCCCTCACACACCTACCCCTGCTTTCTTTCAAACTCATGGCCCGTTTTTCTTAAATTGTTTATATATATGTATGTATGTATATATATACATACATATATATATACATACATACATATATATATGTGTGTGTGTGTGCATGCATGTGTGTATTCATGTATTCCTAAAATTATTAATGCAACCTCATCAGGCAACATAATATTATCTGTACATATATGATCTCAGTGTTGATCATCTGGTATTAGATAAGCAATTGGGGAATTTTCCACATAAAGGCCATTTATCTCACTCTTAGGAGTCCCCAATTTCCTACAGTTCTTTGTCTATAATTAAGGCTCCACAAGCTTTCCCTCTTTTAGGTTAGAATGTTCATGTGTTTCTCTTGTTTCTGTCATGTTTTGGTAGCCATGTTGCTGAGATTTGAAGAGTATAGCTTCTGTGATATTTATAGGAGATACAATCTCACAGAAAAGTTTTTTCTCTGCCCCCTCTTCTCCAATGACCTCTGAGCCTTAGGTGTAGAAAAGGTGTTATAAGTCAGGATTTTGAAATACACTATCTTTTGTTCTCTGAATTTTGATCAATTGTGGTTTTCTGTAATAGTTTCCATTTGTTTCCAATAGAAATTTCTTTAATGAAGGGTGAGAACCATATTTCTCGACAAGTATAAAGAACAATACATAGAATGTGGTCAGGAATTATGCTCGTTTAGCACATAGTGGCTGTAAGTTCATATCTAAGTATCTAAGATCTATGACTTTGTTACTGTTAAATAGTTGGCTGGGTTTTCAGTACCAAGTATAATTATTCTCTTGTTGAATGAACCTTAAGTCCAATTTAATGAGTTGTTGGGTACAATCAGGGTATGCATGCCACTATTGTACCTTCTGAGTTACTATGCCATGCTGGTAAATGTCGAGCCTTATAAACAGCATGCTGGGTAGGGCTACTATTTGCTCCTCTCCCTTGAAAGCTTACATGGTGCTTTCATGGTCCTCAGAGGAAAAGTTTTGAAGTAAGAGCTGTATTTGATGGTCATGTGTTCTTCCTATAAGCTTTCAATCAACCATGGAATTGTATTTATCAGTGATCTAATTTGTATTTCAAATCCTTTATCTCTCTTCAAATTCACTCACATATACCCTAAGTAATCTTGCAAAAACATGAATCAAATTTATTTTTCTGTGGCTTGAGAAATAGTCTTCATATAATCTTTAAATAGGAAGCAATTTTGTTTGCTTTTCTTGGGAGATGTTCTGGTTTATACCTGTTACTCTAGCTTTATTTTGAACATCATTCATTTTAATTTTCCAAATGTTCTTATTTGGATAATAATTTATATAATCACCTCACTCTTAAAATACAAAAGTTTGCTTATCTACCTTACAAATCTCACATTACTGCACACTAGCCAATTTGACTGCACTAATATTTTCTGCCTCAAAATCCTTGCACATCCTGTTTTCCTGAGTATAAACCCTTTGTGTGATGGTTTGTATATACTTGGCCCAGGGAGTGGCACTATTAGAAGGTGTGACCCTGTTTGAGTAGGTGGGGCACTGTGGATATGGGCTAAGACCCTCATCCTAGCTGCCTGGAAGCCAGTATTCTGCTAGCAGCCTTCAGATGAAGATGTAGAACTCTCAGCTCTTCCTGTACCATGCCTGCCTGAATGCTGCCATGTTCTTGCTTTGATGATAATGGACTGAACCTCTGAACCTGTAAACCAGTGCCAATTAAATGTTGTCCTTATAATAATTGCCTTGGTCATGATGTCTGTTCACAGTGGTAAAACCCTAACTGAGACACATGGATATATGCTACTCTTCACCAGCTTAAGAACAGTTTCTATAACAAGCATTTCTCTGTTCATAGGTAATACATTTCTACAAGGACCTTATGATTTGTTGTTTCTCCCCAGTTTTGTTCCTAATATAAATGCATTTGCACTTCAATAACATTTATGTGTTTTTCAGCCTATATGATGTCTATGAGGGTAAAGTAAAACATATTTTCCATGTATCCAAACATATTGTATCTAGTATAGTGCTGAAATAAGATGTGAGTTTTATCTACTGTTGCAGAAAGAATAGAGACTACAGGAGAGAGAAATGTCAAACTTAATAAATTCTTCTTCTGAACCTGTACAGATATAAAACCACTGATTCCTAATTTTGTTGAATTCAACAAGATATTGATAGCAGATGTCAAGATGTAAATAACATATAGATGTCAAGACTGTTGTAAAAATGAATTTAGAGCTTAATATTCCAATAGAAATGGACAAAGTATACAGATACAATAACTTGATTGCTTGTATAATTGAGGGATATTCAGTGACTCTTGCAAAATGGTAAATTAAATAAGAAGATAAAATAATGAATCTTCAGCTTTGGAAAAAAAAAGAACATTTATTTGAGATTATAAATAAAATATTCCTTGGATAAGGGTTGTATGTTGAAGAAATTTTAGAGCCAGATAGACCTGGACATTGACCAATTTAGTTGACTAATTATGCAGCAAATCAAAACAGCCCAGAGAGCTAAGGTTAAAGTGATAAAGTCCACAGTGATGAACAGTTTTCATGTTTATATGTAATCGTACAAATCTATCACAAAATATTTACTATCTTACTGGAGACTCATACAAAATCTAATGAACACATATTACTTAAGAGATGAAAACAAGACACACTATGTCTATTTTAAGCTAACCTTTGTATAATCTTCCCAAGACTAATCTTCTAGATCCCACCACTCTTGCCCCAGAGAAAGATTAAGATGTAATGTGATAAGACTGGATTCCTAGGACCAAATTTCCAAGGTGAATTTTTAATTATACTTCAAAACATTCTTTTTTTTTTGAAACAACAGATCATCTCTGTAATATATTTAATAGATTATTTCTTTAATAAAAATGCATCTTTGGATTATTCTTTCAGATGAACTTTATTGCTCACTTCACACAGCATTTTTGCATGAGAAAACAAACAGTGAACTCACAGTCACTTTTTTGAACTTTAAGAATTATAAAGCCAACAACACTTCCTATGGTGTTACTTGTTTTAAAGAGTTAAGTTCCTGAGGAGAGCAACAATACCAACCAACCAGAGCTCCCTAGGGTTTAAACCACCAGCCTGGGAGCACATAGGGAGGGACCCATGACTCCATCTGTATATGCAGGGAAGGATGGCCTTGTCGGGCATAGGTGGGAGAGGAGATCCTTGGTCCCATAAAGGCTGAACACTGAGTTGGGGGGAATTCGAGGGTGGGGAGGTTGGAGTGGGGGGGGGTTGGTAGGGGCTCATCCTCATAGAAGCAGGAGGAGGGGGGAATGGGATAGGAGGTTCCTGGGTGGTGGGTGGAATGGGGTAAGGGGATAAAATCTGAAATGTAAATATAATATCCAATAAAACAAACAAACAAACAATCAAAAAGAAATGAACAATTCTGCTCACCATGTGTTGATCACCATGTTCTGTCTCATCACCATCCAGTAACTATGTGATAACAAACTGAAACCTTCAAAACCATGGGCCATATAAACTCCTCTCTGTAATATGCATTCCTCAGATACTTTGTCATAACTAGAGAAAGCCAACACAAGTATTCAGTGAACACTTGCTAGGTGCTGCCTTCACTGGGATTGTATAGAAAACGGTTCAACAGCTGCAGCCTGCACTGAACTCAGGGATGAAGATGAGAGTGACAGAACAGAGTACAATTCACTTACACCCCTTTGTCACACGAACCTTTGATCAACTCTATGTACACAGATGAGACTCTCATGATGTAGTAAAACTGAAAGAGATGATAAAACATAAAGCCAAGATCAAAAAAAAAAAAAAAAAAAAAAAGAGTTAAGTTCCAAAAAGTAGTTTATTTTGTAAAAGGTTTATTGTCTTTTTTGGTAACGTTTATACACATATTTGTGTGTGTGTGTGTGTTATGCATGTGTGTGTGCACACGTGTATATGCACTTATACACATATGCCCACAGAGGACAGAAAGGATACCAGAGCTGTGGTTAGAGGCCATGATCAACTGTGTAATATAAGTGCTTGGAAGCCATCTCAGGTCTCGGACAAGAGTAGTACACACTTTTAATCACTGAACCATCTCTCTGGCTCTGTGTTAAAAAAAAAAAAACCCCAAACCTTTAGTGTGTAAAAATTCTATGCACTTTATTGAAAGCACATGCCACTTGTATTTCAGAGCAACAACAGAAGGATTTACTGTCTCCCCATTCCAAATGAGAAAGTCATATCCTAAGAAACTTACCTTCTGACGAGAATCCTTATCACTGTCACATAGCAACAGCTACAGGGGCAGCATAAGCTTGTACAGTCTGCATTATGACAATGCAAATATCCCAGAAGAACTTCTGAGAATGACACCAAGTATTTTCCATAGGCATTCTCTCCCCCAGAAATTCCTCAACACTCCACAAATGTAACACACATACAGTGATTCACAGATGTACCCAGACGTTATTACTTGTCTAGCTCTACACTATGAATATGCTCTGCCAGTTTTTATGTTGATTCTGGTTTTAATAAATATGAAAATCATTTTACATGTTTAAATACGAATGTTAAGGAATTTAGGCACTTGCAGAAGGTATTTAAAAGAACAATGTCTATACAATAAAAATACTTGTCAAGCAGCCCCAAGAACACAACAAATGACTGGAAAGGAGAGATGGGTATGGAAGAAATTATTTGTTCATCAAGACTCCCCCAGTGTAGAACATTACTTCCAAGCTAGAAAGCTTACCATGCCCCACCCTGAAATGTAAGGCAGTATTTAGCAGTTATGTGAACAATGACTTTGAAGGTTGCTAAGAGCCCCATGTGAGGTTTTTATTACAAAGGCCCTATTTCAGATATGTCAGGTTTAACTTGAAATTGTAATTTCTTCCATAGAAGTCAGGGCTTGGCTTCTTTTCCTGGGTATTTTGGTTTCCCTTGTTTGGAGGCCGGGTGACTAATGATGCTCTGGAAACGATTAACTTAAAAAGCAGCAGCTAAGAGCATTTGATCCTCCTTTGATGAAGTGTGAACACTAGATCCTTTCCCCCACAGTGGAGCTGGACTAAGCTAGCTCTGAGGGAAGGGAGAGAGTGGGAGTGGGGAGGTGGGGGTGTGCATTCATTATGGCTGCTTTATCTCTCAGAAGCTATTTCAAGTGATCACTGATGGAAACCGCCTATAGTCAACCTCCTATTTTCACTCTGCATTTGACATCAAGGTTGTCAATACGACATAATCATCTCTGTCAAAAGCATCATTCATTTCCAAACTGCAGAGTTATTTACAGTCGTGTCTTCACTCAATGTAACACTACCACTCAACACTCAGCTGTCCTTTCTCTATTCTGACGACACATTCGGGCAGACTTCTAAAGAAGCTCTATTTTAGGTTAGGCTAACAACCTGAAAATGAACCCAGAAAGAAAAACTTCTTCTCTTGTCCAAATACCATTTGGACAAATGGATAAAGTTTTTCATGAAAACTGGCATTTCAAAGTGAGTTCTGTTTGGTAAGAGACACGGTGCTGAAAAGTGACATTTATAATGACAGCATTATGGATCCCCATTAACAAAGACTGGGTCATATTGTACTCTAATTATAACCATTTTCAATGTGTGTGCATGGTGTGTGTGTGTGTGTTTAATTTAGAAATCAATTAGAATAGCATAGCTCCTCACTGAAGAACCCACTATAAATCTCTGTTTACAGAAACATGGCTGGTATGGGCCTTTGATTACAGTTAAATAGAGAATACTGTGAGGAAAACGTAGGCTTGTGCATCTAAGCGCCCAGATGAGAAGCTATTGACTTGCTACACTGCAGTGCCAGCAAAGGCCTTAAAGCTGTGCAGCATATGAAGAAATGACGTTGATACAAAGAAACAGGGGCTAATGGAAATCAGGCAGGGTTCTTAAGAAGGCTTTGCTTACTCACCTCTTTCATCTTCTGTCTCAGAGAACAAATCTTAGTATAACCAAAACTCTGCATTTCCCAATGGCGCACTACTTAGGAGTTTTAACTTTTCCCTATCAGAAGACATAAGAATACCGAAGAAGGGAGAAGTGAAGTTGGGGAAACTGAGGCAGTTTTCAAGCCTATTTGGCAAATGTAAGTTCCGTTGTTTAATGGCTTCCAGAAGTTATTAATTCTGCATTTTTCCAAAGAAAAGCATAAATATTATCACTCAATGTGGGACTCTTTCTCCTCGGTATCAAATGTCTCAAATACATGAATTACAGGATAAATCAGACTCCCTAAGCATGTTTTTGTCATCTGAACGAATTTTCCCTGAAATCAGAGCATTTTATATTAACAATTACTACTAAGCATGAGGATTTTGTGAACCAACAGCTCACTTTGCGTAACTAATGTAATTTGGGCCTCTCCATCTCATTTAAGTGTGTTATCATTGTTCCCATTTTATGGATGAGGTAATTGACCAGGATTCAGGAATTTTCTTGGAATTCTGCAGTTTTTACTAAAAGTAGTGTAACTGCCTTAAGCATCAACATAAGTAGTACACTTTTATAGAAAGTTTCTATTCTAATTCTCCAAACCATCTTTGAGAAGGTTGTATGCCATTCCCCTTTTAACAGATGAAGAATCAACAGACCACTGAAAAATTGACAGCTAACACTGGAAAATATTCTCCATGATTTCACTGGGGTTCAAATGGAAGCATCTCACTCTCAACCAATGCTCTCCTTAGCTAGCTTGAGCAGTCACACCACGACAAATGTGTATTCCTATCCACACCTTTTAGCTCATACAGTGATTCTTTTTTTCCTCAGTCCTGACGAAAATGTGAGGAGGTTGTAGGGGTTGGCATCATAACCCCATTTGCATTTCCTTCTGTGACTTTAGGTCTCATCCTTGGCGCCCTGAGGAATACCCAACTATATTTCACTTTGTTTCAGAAGCACACATTTCCATTGCGCTATCACTTGCCTTTGTCCAGCAACCCTGCTCATTTCTATGTTCTCCCATCCAAGTCCTGTGTTTCCCTAGAGTTATGCAGGCAGGGGGACCACGACTCTAAGAACATGGAAACTTGACATTTTTCTGTCTTTCCTTGTCTAGTCTATTTTCACCATGTGCATTTGACATGACACAGGTCATTTTACTCCAATCCATCCATCTTTTATCACGATCGTCTTAAAACATGCACTCCTACTATTTCTTATTCATAAAGCATGAAAAAGTAGTGAGTCCTATTTTTTCATTACATACACACAGTTACAGCAATTCGAAACAATATTTTCTACTCTGAAGTAACTCATACATAATAATAATTGTGAGGTCTTTTAATGAACACATCATTTATGGTGATTGTTACTGTCTTCATGCATGTGTCTATAATTATATGTATTATGCTCTTTCACCTTCCTGCTGCTCATGGTCTTGATTAAAATGAAAAAAAAAAAAAAAACAAAAGTCCAGCTTATAAGCATTAGTTATTGAATTGTCACCTCCTCGCTCTACTTATTGACAATAATTTGGAAATAGCAAACATCAAGTCTGATTTATTAGGCCATCCATTTACCATAGCCTGGGGCCACTTCTAAGTGATTAATGATGTGTGGGCTTGTTGCAATATTAAAGAGATCAACCTGAACCCTAACTCTAAGCAGAACAACTCTTCAGAGGCTTGCAATAATTTGCTTATTTTTTTATTTCTAGATAGTAACAATTAAATAAGTTAATCACTGTTACTCGTCACTTAAAAAATAGGCTCAGAAAATCTAAATTTAAATAGTATACTTGTCATGAAAATATGAATCTCTTCTAAAATGCGGTAGTTAGTGGTGAATGATATTGAATAAATGAACACAAACACACACATGTTCATATGGCTACACAATTTTAAATAAATACAGGAAAAGATCTTTCTGAGGATGTTTTACTCCAAATATAATTACGTAGTTCTTCTAGAAACCTTCTTTCATTTTAGCTTTAAGAGAAATTTATAGTCTATCATTCACTCTTTCAATTTTACATTATATTTTATGTTTTCTTTCCTTGGTAGTTAGAGCAAGTAACGTTGGAAACGGAAGCAAACTAGGCCGTGGACGGGGTCTCTCAGGGTCATTGACTCATCGAGGACACACACGTAGCCTTGATTTCTAGCTTCAGCTCTTCTCACCCTACTGCTTACACCAAAAATGCACTATAAATGTGAAGAGTAAGGTTCTGTCATTTAAATAAAATTTGAATTATATATCTGTTGAATTTGGTGTGACAAAAGGAAAAAAAAAACCTTTCTGATTAATTTTACTTTCTGGTTTCTAATGTCCAAATAATTCAATCCTGAAAAATAGAGTAAACATCATAAAAGTATTTAAACTTTAATCCAAAAGCCACTTCAAAATCATACAGTATTTTAGTGTTTTAATTTTCTGTTAGATTTTATTATTTTGTAGGCATATTATCAGCTAAGAGATTTCTGATGGGTCAGCAGAACACCACCTCCATTTACCATATATGGATGACAATTGCCTGCTGGCTACCAGGTATAAATAAATCATCAAGAAATAAAAGATACTGGGTTTGGTGCAGAAATATTTTAAGTGTTATTAGAGAAACTGGGGTTCCCATTGCAGAATGATTTTATTAACGTTTGAGGGCAAACAATGGGCAGACAAGCTGTAGACCTTGACAGCTGCTGAGCCAAAGCCATGGGCATGCATTTTGAGCTAGGGTCTGAGGAAGCAAACTGCTTTCCTGCTTTGGAGTGGTGGATCTACTCATAAATGGTGGGCCTCATCAGGTGAATGGAAGAGATGTGGGGCTAAGGGAAGAGTCTCAGGGTCCATGAACCTTCTACCCCCATTACCTGTCTAAAGGTCTCTGATGGTTCTATTAAAGAAACAAAAGATCATCACCTGTGAGATTATTTTGAACAGGATGAAAAATTGAAGTGATTGAAATCATGACTGACAAAGGCAAAAGAGAGAAGAGGGGGCTCGTGTTTTTTTTACTTTCGATGACCATGACTTCATGGATAAGAATCTATTTAAGAAATGCCCAGGCTGGCTTCGAACTCATGATCCTCCTGCCTCTGCCTCCTTCAGCAAATCCTACCGGCGCAGGAAGTATTGTAGAAGGGATTAATAGTTTGCATTCAGAATGATGTAGTTTGTCCAAATTATTTTGCCTTTAAAATTGAAATGAGTCAATCTCATTTTTTTCTTGATGATTTGAAATTGTAAGATTTGTCCAGCTATTGCTTAATAAAATTTTGCAGATAAAAAAAAAAAAAAGAAAAGAAAAAAGAAATGCCACAGCATGAATGGCCAAACTGTGAAGCAAGAAGAGTCCCAAGGCAAGAGGACATAGCTGTTGCTTTATCCAGGCAAAGAGGACAAAGGGGTTCTAGAAACTTTGGTGGTGATGGTAGAGGTGGGTTTGGTGCCAATTATAATTATTGGTTGTGGAGAAAACATCAGTGGTCGTAGTGGCTTTGGGCAAAGCTGTGTTTGTGGGTATGATGGCCGTGGGGCTAGCTATAAAGTATTTGGTATTTACTAAAGCCATTTTGAAGACTGTGGAAGCTACAATGATTTGGGTAATTATGACAATCAGTCTCAAAATTTAGGATAGAAACTACAGGGGCATAGGCTTTGGCCTTTGTGGTGGTGGACAAAACTTTGCTAAGCCACGAAACCAAGCTGGCTGCAGTGGTGCCAGAAGCCAAAGCAATAGCTATGGCAATGAAGAAAGGTTCTAATTACTGCCAAGAAACAAAAGAGCCTAGCAGAAGATTACAACCAGAGAAGCGACAGGAAGACCACTGGTTACAAGAGATCTGCTGACTCAGCCATGCACAATAGTGGGTAGAAAGAATCATGTTTTAGATAATACTCATGTGTATTAGTATATAAGCTGGATGGTTATAGTTATTGTTAATTTTGTAGTAGGTTCTTTTCATGTCTGTTCATTGGAAAATGAAAAGTATCCCAACAAAGGGGTTTTGATGTAGACTATTTTCATCCATGTTGTTGGTTGCCTAATGTCATTGTCTAATCGTAATACCGAATAAGTGAAAAGAGACAATGTACTTTATTATACTTTGCCAAGGAAGTATTTGTAGTTGATCAACATAGGCATCACCAGCTCCATTTAAATTTATAAGTCACAAATACCACATGTTTTTTGTTTTGTTTTGTTTTGGTTTGTTTTGGTTTGGTTTGGTTTGGTTTTGGTTCTGTGAGTGATCTTGGCCATTGAACTCTGTCAGTGAATGGATGCAAATGACGAGAACTAGTCATAACCTGGATGAATAAAGTTAATGTGGAAATGGCTTCTGTGTGTGCACTGGTGCTCTGCCAAATCTCCATAGATTTTTGTTGTGTTTTATTTTGTTTTTCACTTTAAACAGCGAAAATTTATCATAGCGAAGTTTATAAGACTGTAATCCTGAAACAAGCCTTATTGGATGTCAGAACTGTAGCCGCTCTACAAGCTTTGAGGTGGGGGATCCTTCCTTTGTGTAACTTAGAGAGATTGCCTGCTCTCTTTGGTTAAGAGCCACATCACATCAAACAGCATCCATTGTTCCACCCTCTTACCTTCTGCCTACCCACAAGAGCCCTTGTAATTATAATGAGCCCTGCAAAAGGAAAGATAATTTTTCCTCCCCAGGATCTTTAACTAGATCCAGAAGTCCCTTTGCCAATCAGTTTTGGGGAAGCCATTCTGCCCAGCAGCATACATGTATTATAAGTTTCAAATCGTCATTGAGATAAATGTCATTAAAATACTTTTATGTGCAATTCATTTTTATATAGATACTGAGATTTTATAGGAAAAATGTGAGTTAAAAATACTATCTGCTAGTTGTTTTTAAAACACACTTCACATTTGTTTAGTAAATTAAATGTCAAAATGTTCATGCAATGTAAAGAGAATGGATTTTCTTTTATGTAATAGCACATATAAGTTTGAATTATAAAAAATGTTTTAAGTTGAACATGTATCTAGGAATATATTAAAAATAAAGATTTCAATTAAAATTAACATTTATGTGTCTCCTGCTAATAGCTAATTCACAGATCAGCTGTGACCTCATTAGTAAGGAAGACAGGGGTGCACTGTTATATAATCTAATTCCTATGATTGAGGAGTTAAAGAAATGTTGGACCATAAGAATTAATCAAAGGTAAGACAGAGAATGATTTAGCCTGTGGTTCAAGCACCATCTCCTCCTATGTTTCTGAAGCTATATTCATTAAAATAAAGCAATTAGACCATCAATTGTACATTCTCTGCTATTTAAATATTTTTAAAATATTTTAATTAAAAATTTCACTCTGATTTTTTGTAATCTAGGTATTACTGTATTTGTTTTTTAAATTAACTCTGCTTTTTAGTGGTAAAAATTATGTCTTGTGTCTACATTTTCCTTGGCCCTATTAGCAATAGCTCAGAATAAAAATATGAAGTTTATAAATACATATTATTTCAGTAGAATGTCGTAGTCTGCATCCCAGGAGTAGGTTGAGTTGCATGTCTTCCATACTTTAAGATCAGTGCCATGGCATTGGTTCCTTGAGATAGACCACAGTAGGGTGCAGGTACTTACACCATAAACCAGCAAATACTACAGATGAGGATGTTGGTTTTCAAAGAGAGTTGATTGTTCAAAACTTACTGGCATTTCTTTATATGCATGTGTACACATAAACACATACACATTCACACACATGCACAGGCACACACACACACAGTTAAAATTTAAAGCCTATTCTTTAACAAATCATGGCTAGTTAGGAAACCATGTTTTCTATTAAATAACATGACATATTCTGAACTGTTTAATCTTTCTTCCCCTGTGATCCTGGCTTATAGCTGGCAAATATTATTACATAGTTACAGGATAAAGGTGATAGAGGAACATAAATATCTGTTCTTCAGCTTATCATGATCCAAACAAAGCACTGACCTATGCAGTTATGGCACATAACTATTGGAAGATACTAGCTCCAACATGAGGCCTTACCCCTATCATAAGAACACATTAGATAAATTAAAATTTAAAGTCCTGATACTAAAATAATCAATATTTCAGTGAATATTCCGTCCTCAGTATCAAGAAAACAAAACCAAAACAACAACAACAAAAAACCAAGGGAAGACAGATACTATTGGGTGCCTTAGGAGATTAGAGACACATTATAATAAACACTGTGTGAGAATCAGAGTGGGTCACGAACTAGTGCAAGGCCATTAGTGGGGAAATCTGCAGAGCAAGAAATCTTTACCTTAATAAGTAGAATTATATAAATGTCCCCCTTTTCTAGTCTCAATAATTTGAGATGTTATCTCGGGGAGTTTCATACAATGTATTCCAAACTTTTAGGTTATTTTCCAAGTCTACATTTAATGTTACCTATGAAGACAAAAGTAAAAACTGATAGATGTGTATCTATATATATGTAAAAAGAGTTCATGCTTTGGAATTAGTGCACCACGGCTTCGAATCTCTCATTTTACAGACTGTAATTTCAGACAAACTGTTGACACTATTTTCACATTTACAATATTCTTTTCTCATCCATGAGATAGAAGTGATGACTATATTTGTTTCAGAAAAATTTGCATTTAATTAAGGTAATATTTTCTAAACTTCCAGTGCCTGACATATAGTATGCATAGCTAATGAAGCTGTGTGATGTTGATGTTGGAGAAAAATATAGGAAAACTGTGGCAATTTTCTGACAATTATATGGTTCCAAATGCCCTTACCTCACTCCCTTAAGTCCTCGAACATGTGATTACAAAGAATCAGAAGTATGAGTTCTTAAAAGATGTAATTAAAATGTCCCATGGAAATGTCATTGTATAAGGGCCACAGTCATGAGCCAAATAGAAGGAATAATATGAGCAGCAGGAGGGCTGGTTTGAGTTGACCCCGTGCAATACCACTTACATGTGGGAACCCAATAATATAAATAGAAAGTCAGGGCCTTGCCATTAAACTCTAGAAAGTTAGAATCATTATTCTGATTAGATAATAACACAGTTGCCTGCCAGCTCTTACCTGAAAGCTCCCAGTGTGGGGAAAGAATGCTTCTCTGTGCACATATATGCACATATTGCAAATATATGGCAGCTTGGCAGTGAGATGTGCTTATACGTTTGCCATAGATATTCCCTGGTAACAGCACCATGAATATAATATCTATCAAGGTTGTGGGCTAAGGACAAAATATTCAAAGTGAACATTTTTTTCAAATGATTGTTCAATGTTGCTCAAATTCTGTGCTTCTTGTTTTCTCTATATGTATGCATATATGTGTATATGTGCACAAATGTATGTATAATACATATATGTATATATGTATACATGAGAATTATATATAATTGTATGTAATATATTAATTAATATATATATATATTAATATATATAATAAAATTAATATATATATTAAATTTTCTATCATAAAAATAAAGGGCTGAGAATATAGATCAGTGATAGAGCATCTACCTGGCATTGGTGAGATATTAGATTCAATTTCCAGCATTACAAAAAATTTAACTAAATATAGATAACTAGAAATTAATTTGAAAAATTGAGAAAGATTACATTTAGTGCAATATGTTCTATATATCATATTCACCTTTTCTTATGTAAATTACAACTTCTAAATGATATGACCTACCAATTAGAATATATATATTACTTAAGCTCTATAAATTATTCTAGTAAAAATCCTACTGCAGACAACATCACATTCTCCCTGTTATTATAACCATACTCCTGAAGTAAAATTTATACTGTTTGGATGTGGATCAAAAGACAGAACTATAACCAACAACATCAATAATAAGAAAACAAAAATCATGAGTAATCTTTGTACTATTGCCAGGAGGAAAGAGAGAAGCTAGAGTCAATGAACTATCCTGATTGTATCTGGAACCCAACACATGTAATTAGGTTTAAAAGCACAGCTTTCAGACTCTCAGTTCAAAATACTCAGCAGGCCATTCTCTATCCAGGCTTGAAGCAAATGCTCTCTCGGGGAGTAACTGAGGTTCTGAAAACAGCTTTCTGCTATGATGTCCAGACTTAACTATTTATCTCTGTGGCTATGAAGGGGGGAAATTCTTCCATTCCTTCAGGGCCTTTATGGATGCTTTCTGTTCAGTTCAGTATTCTGGCCTTCATAAAATAAGAGTGTTGGGATGACACAGGGAAGCAGTCCGTTTACCCCAGAATTGAAGTGTTTACTCTACCTTGCATTTAACTAGTTTGCAATTTTGGAGGTATTTGAAGTGCTCGTTGGCTCAGTGGTGCAATATTGTTTTAAAGTTATTTCTGACCATATCAGACACTTTTAGACCTTCAATGATGAGCAAGCCCCAGAGGCAAAATACAATAAAGATTTAAGGGCTGTTCAGCGAAGCACTGTGGCTTCTGCGGGTAGGAGTTGAGAAGAAGTGGGAGGGCTGCTCTGGTGATTATTTCTGATAGTGCTTTTGTTTGTTTTATTTTCAATTTATGTCTGCACTTTGTAGGGCTGGGAAACATGATCTAACAAAGCATAAGCTTTGACTGAACTACATCAAAGTATATATGTGTGTGTGTGTGTGTGTGTTTGTGTGTATCATATATGTATATATGTAACATATATACATAGTTTTTGTGCTATTCCTGGTTTTATGATTTGGTAAACAAATCATTTTTGAAGCCAAAAAATATTCAGGAATGAAACTTAGATTACCTCTATTATCCCTCATGGCAGCCTCTTGTGAATGATTTTCTGTATGCATGGGGAAAGGGTAACATGGGCTTAATTCTGCATCCCCATTTGTCTAGAAAACAAACAAGCAAACAACAACAACAACAAAACAAGAAACCCAGTTGACCTTACTATTCATCCTATGTGAGAAAATACATGCAATTTACTTCTTATTACAATGCATTGAAGTTACCACAATGTTATGAGAGAGATGTTTGCTGTCTCTGTAGATACCCATCAGACAACTGCTGCTGGTATCATGCTGGCACTTTACTTTACTGGATGTTTAAAGTATATTAAAACAATCTGCTTTATCTTTCAGATGAGAAACGCAGAGTTTTAGACTCAGCCAAATATTCTTCTATGATAGGTTTAGCAGAACATTTTCCCAGTGAATTACTGTGGACAATTTGTGTGGATTTGCTAATACTCTTAGCACAAAACAACAAATACAAAACAACAACAACAAAAAACTAATGCATTTTAAGTTTTTCAATATTTCTGAGAATTTTATACATATATAAAATAAAAGATGATCAGATTATTATCCATTTTCTGTACTCCATGCCCATATATTCCTCAACTAAATATTTTTTAGTCATTTAAACAGTCCTCTAATTCCAGTTAGTACTGCCTATATGTACACAGGTGTGGGGCCATTCATTAAAGCATGTGAACCTCACCACATCCTCATAGAATATGGATTCTTAAATCCATAGCAACTGTCAATTGCCAATACCTTTTCAATAAAAAATGGGGCCTAGAGACCACCTATCCCATCTATGGTGAATTTTTATCTTGCTTGGCCTTGTGTTACACTTACACAGGTAACCAGAGATACTGTGAGTTAATGGGAGCTCTGGTCATGTCATGTCCACACAGTAAAGTGTTTACATTAGTCCCCATCTTCTGGCTCTTAATTCTTTCTACCTCTACTTCTGTGGTAGTTTCTTTACTGTGTGGGACAGGGGTATATTTAATATAGATGTCCCATTTGGGGCTGAATAGTAAGTCTTTTATTCTTAGCACTTTGACTATTTATTAGTGTGTTCTGTGACTGCTGCCCACTGAAAGAAGTTTCTTTAACCAAAGTAGAGAATAGCATATATCAGTGGGTAGAAATATAAATATTTAGAAGGCTTAGAAAATATTTTGACAACACGGCAATTTAAAAAAAATAACAATAGTTGATTTTACGTTAGGACTTATGAGTTCGCCATCAATGGACTTTTTGATCAGGTTTATATTAGCAAACATGCATGCTTTTCTTCTCCTCTAGAGAGGCCTTATATCCAATAATGAAGGAGTTGGTTACTCCATGTCAGTCATGTCACTATTACACATCTGACCTGGCAGTTTGGTATTGCAGTATTCAGGGACAAGTACTGGTTAGACTGTAGTTGTCCTTTTTTCCCCCTAGCAGCCCATGTGGAACCACCATGTACTATGAAAGCTGGCTAGTATAGGGAAACGTTCCTGTTCATTTTGGGATTGTATTCTCCATGATCTGCATCAAACTGTGTGGTGTCTTCAGCATAACTACATGTAGATGTGTTCTTACCATGTAATTATTGAGGGTAACCAAATACAATGACGATCAATGCCTTATGTAATGTTTTAGACATCACAGTAACATATAGGCAAATGTCTCACATCTTGTCCTATGATTTTAATTTAATGAACCATGTAGTCTTGGAGCAATATTACTCATCTATCCATGGTAATTCCATTGTTTAAATTCCCTTTCTGAAGTCTATTTTTAGCTTACTAACTAGTGGTTTTTTATATTAAATATATAAAATATACACTTATATGTATAAATTCATATATACACCTACACTATTTTTTCCTGCATCATGAATCATCATGTAGACTGATAAATCATCAGCTAGATTACCATTGTTTGTTTTATTGGTTACTTTTCTGTTTTGGTGATAAAACACTCTACAACGTAGCTTGGAGAGGTAATGGTGTGTTTCAGTTTACACTTCCAGGTAACAGTAAATAACTTAGTGATGTCTGGGCAGGAACTTGCCAATCTCTTATTATGACTTACTTTATTATTCTATAACCTTATTACTAATACTGCCAATCTTTGGAAACTATCAGGTTTTCAGATTGGCTTCTTGTGCCACCCCTAAATGATTTCCAAAGAACTTTCCATTGATAAATCCACAGGTCAATGATACTTCTTTATCGATTTAAAGCATCTCTAGCATTGACAAAGGTATCACTTCTTTCTTGGGACACTCCATTTTGTGAAGTTTATCCTTCTCTTTGGTCTCTTTGGTATGTTCCTCTTCTGCTAGATTTCTCACCTGCTGAGCATTCCAAGGCTCACTTAGTGAACTTCATTTCTTTTTACTTCTGTATCTAATGTAAAGTTATTCTAACATTTTCTCCAGCCAGATTTCTTACCTTCAGTGTTTCACCCCACTTCTGTTAAAGGCTTCTTTAACTTGCCATTGAGTTCATGCCATTGTCATTGTTGGCTCATTTGCTGGGCTTGAATATCTTGTGTCATATCATCAAATATTGTTGGTTCTTCTTTAAAATCCTCTCCATCCATACTGACCTGTCCAGCCACTGCCATTTCAAGAATTATTCTGTTGACTACCCAACTGATTTCTCTACTCTCACCTTTACCCTCTTAAGTCAACTCTCAGTGTAGAAAAATTATTAGATCATTTCACACCTCAGCTCAAAATTCTCTCATAGTTTCATGTCTATGTCACCAAAGTCAAAGAACTTGCTTAAAATAGCCAATGAGACCCAGGTAATCCAGCCTGTTCTTTCTTTTTTATCCTTCTTTTTCTTATCCTGCTCTTTTTCACCCCACTCTTGCATCATAAACCTGCCAAAAATTTATCAGGCTTCATGCATTCTCACTTGTAATCCCCCACTCCTATAAGATCTTTTTCTTAGATACACACATGGCCTATTATACCCCTACCTTCTTTCTTAAATGTTAGCCCACTAATAGCTATGTGTCCACTTATTCAAAGCAGCATGACTACTATTCATCCAGTCAGGTACTGAATTTTCTGAGAATGGTACCGATACATTCTCTATTTCAGTGTAACTGTGTTGTCTGTCACCCACATCATCCTGTCCATTATTAGAGCTCAAATTGTGAGTAGAGGAAGTTAGAGCATTTTCTTATGTCGATTGCTAAAACCTCTAAAGAAACTTATATGTCTAGCAATGAGCAAATATGGTAATTAAGTTCCTCAAACAAAATTCTCATCTAGATGTTTTATATTCCAACATATGGCCATCTGCTGATGTTTCATACATACATACAAATGAAATGTTCTATCTGCTATCAGTTAAAGGAAAACAGTGGGCCAGAATTATTATCTTTTCTTGTAAAATAATGGCAAAAATACACTCCAGACTTGCCTCTTCTTGGCTTTATGCTCTACTTATTCACGCTATTCTCTTGTCAAAGGAAAACTAAAAGCCTATCAATGACACAAAATGTTCTGAATACTGTGAATGCTTCACATGCTCTTCCTGGTATCACTTACTGTCACAGTTTCCAGAAGAAAGTCAGACATTAATAATCACATCCAACTTGTCTTCACCACCTACACTACTGAGAAAGAGAATGAAATGTGCTTGTCCTTCTAACCTAGAATACCTAGTAAGACTCTTAAGCATACCTTTGAACTATTTTGGATAAAGCAGCTGTATGATGTTGGTGTAAGTTGATAGTGAATTTGAAAATATAATGGAGAAGCCAAAGTGTTGTGTTTCTGCAGTAGAGAGGATTAAGGTGGTCTTGAACCGTGGACAATGCTATAAAACATGTGCTCTCTTGTCCCCTCTTGCTTTCATTTTTGCTTCTGTATTTTACTTATGAAAGTTCAGTTTCTTAGCCAAGTTACCCCTATTAACTGTATTTTCTTTTAAATGAAAGAGATGAAAGGAGATAATATTTCTGGAAATAATCTGAATATATTGTTATCCATTAGTCTTTTGGAATCTATCAATACTTGAGTCTGATACTACAGTTGTATTTACCATATGAGTTTATTATTTTAGTTGTCCATACTGCTTCCAAATTATATCCAATAGTCTGTGAGTGTTATTAAATTTCATAATTTTCAGCATTTATATATGTATAGAATAATATATGAATAATATAACAATAACAATATAAGAATAACAATAAAAAAGAGATACTTTGAGGTAGGAGTAAAAGGAAAGTTAATAGAGATTCCATTATTGGAAGTAAGATAAAGGAGAAAAACTCTTAATATTTTGCATAAAAAAGCATGCCTGCATGATTTAGGGGAAGTTTATATTTCTTGACTCTGCTTACCATCATAGTAATCAAGTACAATTTTGAATTTATGTCTCTTTCCATGCCGTGAGACACACAGATTTAGACTTGGTTTAGAGTTGTTCAGTCTTGGAATTTTTTTTGTTGATGTTTAGAAAAAACCTTGGACCCTGGAGGGAACTTACTGTTCCTCCAGAGAACCTTAGCTGGGGTCCCAACACCCATGTCAGGCAGCTCACACTACCTATAACTCTACTTCCATGTAATCCAATGCCTTTTTCTGTTCTCCATAGGTGCCCACATACACACACACAAACACACATAAATAGTTAAATAATAAAAACTCATAGAAAAAGTCATCTTACTTTGAAATTATGTTTATCAACTTTGAAGTTCAAGATTAAATCACTTGGGGCCCTTCCTTTTTTAAGAGCCCTCAATATGTTTTGTCTGTCCCTGATACATAGATTTATACTCCGTACACTTACAGTCCCAGTGGCATTGTTGCCTTTCTCTCTATCTGACCAAGAACTTAAATTAATTCTTGCACACTTAATACAAATTAAAGAAAATTACCTAAGTAATCTTGTGGCCACAATGAAAAAGAAATAAAATTCAAGAAACCAAAAAATATTTCTTAAGTTTTGTCAGTATTATTTTTAAAATGAGTTGTAGTAAGAATAAGAAACAACAATGTACCATTTATACCATGGTAAGAATTATTTCTAGAAATAATTTCTCCAATTTTTGAGAGACATGAGTTGCCTGGGCAAGGCCAAGGCATTAATTGTACAGAAATGGTTAGGAGAAATACTTATGTACCTTTCATTGTTACATAACCTCATTTTGGAGTTAATATCAGTGATGCCTCCAATACCGTTTATCTGACACTTGGTAAATGAGTTGTCAGCAAAGGGGAAAATATATTAATAGTTCAGATCAGTTGAAATGGGTGCTCTTACATGTTTTACCAGAAATTTCCTACTTCAGTTAACTCAATATCTTTTCTGACACATTTGTGTTGCACTAAAGTGTCTTTTATAGTGTGTCAGAGTTATGAATACTGATAGACCTTCCCCTAAAGTGCCCCTCAAGTTCACTGCCATTTGCTCATTAGGCTTGCATTTTATTGCATGTCAGAAAGTGCCTCCCTTAAGCACCTCCTAATAAATGGGAATTGATGGGACTGTGTCTCCAGAGCAAGTGGTAAATTCAAAGGTCTTAAGTGAGAAAGTCTGTGAGGCATCTAAAACTAGGGCAGGCACCTATGGGTCTTGATCTGCAACCCAGGAGATGGTTTATTTGATGCTAAGATAGGAGTTCTTAAGCAGTGAGTTCTTAAGCAGTATTTGAAGTTTAAAAAAATGAAACAAGTCATCATCTCTCCATTGAAAAAAGAACAGGATAAGCTATTTTTTAAGATGCCTTCAGAATCTTTCTCAACACAATTCAAATGAAAATTTATTCATGTGGATCCTCCAAAGTCTAACATTACAGGAAGTGTTAATATATTGTTTTCAACTCAGAAATAAAATGAGAATGGTGAGTAGACGAAGATGTAGAGACAAAGGGCATCGTGGTATAGCAAGCAGGACCGATTTATGATGTTATGTGCTGTTATGCACAGAATGTGATGATGAAGCTGTAGCAAAGGAAGTAAAAGGCTGAGAAATATGAACCATGCTGGTCTCCCAGAAGCATGAGCGCAGCCATGAAACCCAAGCTTATGCTTCCTAGCTCTCAGAATTTTTTGATCACCAGGAAATTACATACGCACACACACACACACACACAGAGACACGCATGCACACACGTGTGTGCACACACACAAACACAATATAGAGCTATTTAATTCATGGGTTGTTTTTGAGATGGGTTTAATGAGCATTTATTATAATACAAAAGTTTGAATTAAACATTGAACTGAGATATAGAAACAGTTTAATCCTGTGTATTCCATTGTGATAATTATTGGTTTGTTTATTTAAAAAGAAAACAGAAGTATCAATTAGCCAGGAAAGAACAACAACCCAATAATCAATCACTGGAAAAACAAGGAAATCTGGGATCATAAAGTCTCAGACACTGCAAATCAATATTTTTCAAACATTTATCTATTGTTTTCAAAGTTAGGCCATAACTATCAAGCATTATTAATGTAATATGATCATTTAAATCAGCCTTTCCCTATGTGAAAATGTATGTGATTTACTACCTTAATCCTTCTTGTACTAAACTACACAACTACAAAAATTAAACATTTAGGAACATTGGGTCTACTTTAATCTTTTCATTCTGTCTTGGTTATAGGGTTATATATTTTGTGGAACATTATGTGTCTCACATATTTTAGAGATATATTTAAGTGATGGACAGTTCAGGGAAATATGTGAAATGAAAAATATTATTGTCACAATAATAGAAAAATATAACTTCTTCAGACAAGAATCAATCACACATACATATATGCATGAATACACACACACACACACACACATATATATATATATATATATATATATATATATATATATATATATATGAAACATATATTTTAAGGATATTATTTTAGATAAGGTAGAAAGTAATATGGACCAGTTTTGGTCACTTTGCAATATAAGCAAATTATTGTATAATTATTGCATTAGAAAAAGAAGGCTTAATATTAATATTATTTGTTTGTAGTTTGGACTATATCTCTTATAAGAAAATGCAGAGAGGTTTTAAAATTAATTTTTCCCATAAGATTATTAAAGTTGAAAGTATACATAGTAGAGACTATAGAAGAGGAGGCAGCAAGCCTACTGTATCTCCAGGCTAAACAACTCCCATTGTTTAATGAGTGTTAAATTTAGCTATGTGCTCTCTACAAAGGTCAGCATCAGATATAACTTGCTCTTGGGCTTTATGATCTCTGCTGAACCTTGCTACCTAAAGGAAATGCCCACATGGAAAAACACAGTGTTATTTTCCTATGTTAAGGAATGTCCAAGCCTCCTAGAATTTCTACTGAAAGTTCCCTATGTACAGGCATGAGTTTCAAACCTAACAGATTTTGTTCATAGGAAGAGGGGAAGCATTAGACCTGTAAAAGTGAGCAACACATTCAGAACTCATGGGGCAAGAAAACTGAATGGCAGAGGTAGGCGTGTAATGAGATGCTAAAACTAAAACTCACGGACAGCCACAGTTGCTAAATACTTCACTATCAATTCTCTGTTGCTGACTACTAACCAACAAACCACTCCCCAAACTTATGATAATGAAAGAAAAAAGAAAAACATTACTATCTCTTAAGTCTGGAGTTGACTGTACTCATCTACATAGTTGTCAGTTGAGATCTCTCATATGCTTTCAAACAGCTGTCAGGTAGGCAGGGAATCCTCAGCAGGGGTAGATGGCTGGCAGTTGATGCTATCTATCAGCTGGAAGCTTAACTAGACAGGGGCTCCTAGATGTGGTTTAGTCATATGGCTCTTGCTTCTCACAGTATGAGCCTAGGATCTCAGAGAAAATATCCAAAGAAAAAAACCATTCCAAAACCAGACACAAAATCTGCCAGTCCATTTAAGGATAATGCTCAGAGTTGGAATAGAGTGCCTTTTTGCTACATCCTTTAACAGGGCAGCCATGTGGCCCAATTAGAATCTAAAGGGGACTGGAGAAAAAATGACGAGAGCATAGCAAAATATAATAATGCACAGCAGAGTGTGAAGTGGAAACTAATTTAGTGAGCATATGTGGGAATTAGAATATATCAAATACTCTGAGAGTTCAATGTATCCAAGAATCAAGGCAAATATAAAGAATATAATTGTATTTGGAGGATATGAGTTTAGGCCAAGTACAAAGTCATGTCAGCATGGAACTTCACTTCTAGTGATTTTGACATATTTTTTTAAAAAATCATTGAGAAAGCTATGGTTACAGGAGAGAAACCTAGTCTAAAATGCCTTTCTGGTTGTATATTTTATCAGACATAATGACTTCATATAGTAGCTGGGCCTCATCTCTGTATCTACAGTACAAGAATTCAGCTTTGACTGATTTGTGAAAACTCTTCCCATTTTAAGTAGTGAAGAACCTATTTTCTTATTGTAGGCTAGGAACAGTGATAAGTGTATGAATTTCTCATAACATAACATACATTGAATTGGAATTAAAGAATAATATTTTCTTTTAAATTAGTCTTTTAGCTTTGCAGTCCTATAAAAAATCCTGAAAGACAATTTTCTATTACCTTGTTCCTTAATATATAAATATTACGTCATTTGTCTTTTATTATAAATTTTTTCTTTAACTTGATTCTGATAATTAACCTCTAGCTTGGTAATGTATATGAAAATTCATTAAATTCATAAAGATTACCTAGTTTATATGGAACATAATTTTATACAAAAAGCATGCACATCAATGGATTTTGATGTCCATAGTAGGTCTTGGAACCCAACATACATGGACACCAATGTACAGATATATTTGAAAATCTACATGAAGTTTTCTTTATTCTGAAGTCCACCAGTGAAGAGGGAGATTCATAGGAACCCATTTGCTACTGAATAAGATGAAACTTATATTTCAAGCTAATATGTGATGATTGAATTAATCATATGTCAACAAAGACAAATTGTTTATGTCTCTTTTTTCAAGAAATTTGATGTAATCCACCTACAAACATGTGTTCTGTGCTCTGCATAAGTGCTCTATGTCCCTGGAGCTTGGTGAATTGGACATGCTTTTGGCAGTGGGCACCACAAATCAGAAAACTAGAAAGGAACTTTAAATGCCAGCCCTCTTCTGCATAGAGGTTGCAGAGCAACTTAGTATAGGATATAAACCTGGCTACCATACATTTGAATAATCATTTGAATAATGACAGATATACACAGTAGGAATAAGTAACCTCCACTTTTTTAAACAGCAACTAATTCCTGGACTTCTGGAGTTTCTCAAAAAAAAAAAAAAAAAAAAAAAAAAAGAGTTTGTAATGTGAGAATACCCAGTTCCAGCCAGGGGTAACAGGTATCCTTCTTTCAAGGAAGAAGATAGTAAGGTTGCAGCATATATCAACTGGTTTATTTAAATTCTGCAGAGGCATGTGATAATTTTAGAATCTTCTTGAAATATTTGTGTTTGTACCATTCTACCTGGCCCTACAAGAGGTTTATAAAGTCCCCTCTAGGTCAAAAGGGGCCACTTGAAGGAAAGCAAAAAGAAAAAGAGAAACAAAAAGCTGTCTACTAAAATATATTTTTTCTTTTGAAAATAATTTTTGCTTATCTCTATTAAGTTTAGTGATAAGTTTTGAGAATGTTTAAATTTCCTCCTTTGTCTCTAAATCTATTTTTTGGCAGTCATGAAGGAAGAAGAGTCAATAGGCCCTATAGTAATTATTAAAAACAAACACAGAACAGACATTCAAGGTATTGTTGATATGAAATGTTATGAAAATGTCTTAGCAGTATTCCAAAGTCAAAGGTTATCTGTTTGTAAAGTGTGAGAAATTTTACCAGACACCCTGTGACCTTTGTATCTACATGCAAAACACAGGAATATGAGAGCCAGGGTCTTGGGAAGCAGCTAATTCAATTTTCTGTTTGTAGACCTGAGTTTAGTTTCTGAACTCCTTACCTGCTATTAGTCTAGATACATATTTAGTGTCCTTTTCTTCATCTTCCTATCTGAACATTGCTGATAAAAGCTACCTCATTAGATTGTTTAAATAACCAAATGGAATAACATAAGAAAAATGATAGCTCTGGTTTGGTATGATTTATAATTCATATCCCTAAGAACTTTTTTCTTATATTTTTATTTAATAAAGACCTCTTTATACAATACCTCATACCATGGTTCTTAAAGTGCTTAATTGTGCAAAACAAGTCCACAGCTACCATTAATCAACAAGTAAGAAATTTAGTATTTGCCTTTTCTCTTTCTTAAGTTATGTGAAGTTGTTTTATCATACAAAGCTCCTATAATTTCTACGATGACAGTTTATATCCCAACACTCTAGAAATATCATTAAGAGTTGTAATATAAAAAGATTATAAGATTCGAGGAAAAATTAAAATTCTTATCCCCATGTTTCCAAGACACTGTGTCTGGTAACATTCTATGATGACACATATAGGTGGCTATCTAGAAAGACTGGCTTTGATCCTGTATACATGAAAAAAATGACTTGCTTCTTAAATGTATTAATTTTTCATCTTGCTCAGATAGGGTCAAACCAGATGAGTGAATGATAAACTGACTACAGATGTAGATATGGCTTTTTTTTCTATTGCTATGATAAAATCACCTGACACAAAGCCACTTGGGGAAAAAAGGATTTATATTTATTTTTTTAATATAGTTAGAGAGAGAGAGAGAGAGAGAGAGAGAGAGAGAGAGAGAGAGAGAGAGAGAGAGAGCATCACCATGGGAAAGGTATAGCAATGGTTAGGGAAAACATGATGGCAAGGGTGACAAGCCTATCACATTTTTATCCACATCCAAAGGGAGTGTGAGGGAGAAGGAGTGAGAGAGAGAAGGAAGAAGAAGAAGAAGAAGAAGAAGAAGAAGAAGAAGAAGAAGAAGAAGAAGAAGAAGAAGAAGAAGAAGAAGAAGAAGAAGAAGGGAAGGAGGAGGAGGAGGGGAGAGGGAAAGGACAGTGAGACAGAGACAGAGAGACAGAGACAGAGAAACTATCAAGCTGGGTAAAGTGTTAAAGTCTGAAAGTGCATCCTCAGTGACATACCTCCTCTAGCTAGACTGGACTCCTAAAGGTTCCATAACCTTCCTAAACAGCAGCACAAACTGGGGATCAAATGTTGAAATATGTGAACCTACAGAGTACATTTCTCATTCAAGCTGCTACATTCTGCTCTTGACCTCCAGAGGCTCAAGGCTAGCTCACAAGAGAAAATGCATTTATTTCAACTTCAAATGCCCCATAGTCTTAAACAGCCTCAACAGTGTTTAAAAGTCCAAAGACACTTACCAAACATAAGACAATATCTTAGCTGTGACACCAATAAAACTGACAATTTAATTATATACCTATATATATATTCAATATATAATGGCACAGAATATACATTCCTATTCCACACGGGTAGAGTAGGAAAAAACTTTTATCAAAGCAAGACTGAAAGGGAGCCTATCTGTAGCTCCCTCCATATCTGTACAATAAACCTGTAGCTCCATATCTGGCAACTACGGCTTCAGTTTCAAAAGCCTCGGATGCCTCTGCCCCTCCCATATTGCTGACTGCACCACAAATCTCACTCTTAGGTTAGTTCCATTCCTTGTTTACAGCTGTCCTTGACAGATACCTCAAAGCTCTAACATCTCCAGCATCTTACAGGGTCTCCATCACAACCCAGGATTCACCTCCACAATTCAGTCATCATTAGTGTCTCAGGGACTCTGACATTGCCATACATCACCTATCCTTATCAGCTCTTATGAAACTAAATAGGAAGAATTCATAAACCCTCAACACTGCATCTTTCATATCTCCAAAATCAGTACCATGTAGACAACACTGACAAGTTTGGTTAAGCTTGGGGTGGACCCTGACTATTTGTGCCACAGTTGAAGCAGATTCTGTGTCCGAGGCTGGTGAAAATCTCCCTAGACAGAGAGAACTCCTAAGGCTCTGTTTTCATTAGCTGGCAGATCAGCTAGGCATAGTAACCTTTCCCCCAGGGAGTTTTCCTGTGGTTCCAGATCAGAGTAAGAGATTTCTCTTTTATGATACTGATCTCTTCAACATTTCAGCTTCTTGTTCAGCACGAGTCATCTGCAACATTAGGTATCTAGCGCGTTGTTCCTTTCCAAACTACACACTGAAAAATGTGTATTTGCTGTTTATTTTCACTTTATAGATTCATATGAGTAATAATTAATATCAATTCCACAGACTTAATGTTATAATGTCTTGAAGTTTCATCTTTCAAAAAATTAGTTCACTAATTTGTTTATTCATTTGTTTGTTTTTGAAAGAGAATATCACTATGTAGCCCTGGCTGTCCTGGAAGTCCTCATGACCAGTTTGATCTTGTACTCATAGAGAACCACTGTCTTTGCCCTCCAAGTGTTCGGGTTAAAGTACACACACACACACACACACACACACACACACACACACACACACACACATCTTAACACATCCACCTCAAAATTAGCCAATTACTTTTAAATTCAGATTTATGCAAGCTCTCAGAATATAGGCAGAATGCAACCAAAATTACATACAAATTGCCCCTGTCTGGATTCTCACAAAGTACTAGCTCCCCCCTTAAACCTCACAAGTGAGGGCTCTTCTATCTGCATTTCTATTGGCATTATTACCCTTCCACTTTACAGTAGAGGGCCCATTAAACAGTTTCCAGCAGTTAGTGGGTTTTTCCTGCTCAAAGTTTCAAACTCTCCAATGAAATATTCCAAAGGAATAAAAGTCGCGTGATCAGGGTGAATATAGCAACATCCCACCATAGTGTCAATTACCGTATTAGTTACTTTTTGGATTCTGTAAAAATTTATCTTAATGAAAAGCAATCTAGAGGGGGAAAAGGATTATTTTAACTGATATGTCCAAAGAGAGAGTTTATTATGACAGGAAAGGCAGATCAACATTCAGCAAAAATGTGACAACTGGAATAGAAAGCTTTCTGGTGACATTTTCCATTTTCTTCTGTATGCAGGAAACAGAGACAAAGAATAAGACACAGGATGAAGTGCTAACTCTAAAAGCCTGCATCACTGACATACTTCTCACAAGATCTTACCTCATAAGGATTCCAGAACCTTCCCAATCAGAGCCATCAAATGGATATCAAGTGTACAAATACATGAACATATAGGGGACATTTCTCATTCAAACCACCACAGATGTCAGTTGCCCCTTGGGGCACTCAAGAGTAGGCTGCTTTCACAAAATGGAAGGGCTCATATGAAGTAATGTGCAAAGGCATTGATCAAAAGAACTATAATCACAAAATTTAAAGCACAGTGGTGCCCTTTTGCCTTATTTACACAGTCAAAATGGAAGGGGTTTTGCTTAATTTTTATTATTTTTATTTTTTATGTTTTTCTAAAATAATATAGTGAAATGAATTAGAAGACAAGAATAAAAAATCTCTAGAATTTTTCCATTTCCTTCCAGGTTTGTGAGTTCTTCCTGGGATATTATGGTGAAGAATCTAGTTATCTCCTTTTTTACAGAAATTGCATCTTCCCTGATTGTAATCAAATTACTCGAGTTTCTGTTGAGTCTTTCAACTTTACCTGTTGTCTTTGGTTTTGTTATTTCCATTGCTGCCTTAAACTTCAGTGATGAAGTTTACAGAAATATCTCTATAGCATGTGTTGAGAATTATAATGGGTTATTATTTAAAGCCATTTATTGTTCTTGGAGCCCAGTAATAAGACTGATATGATCAAGGTGAATATTCAAGTAATGACAACATCGTAAACCTTGAGAAAACTAATTTTTCAAACAAAAATGTTTTAAAAATACATATATATGATTTATAAAAAAGGGTCTACTGGAATACAGAATAGTGAATCTGAAGTAACCATAGTGTGGTGGTTTGAATGAAAGTAGCCCCCACAGCTACATATTGAGTGTCACTATTAGGAAGTGTAGCCTTGTTGGACAAACTGTGGAATCCTGTCACTGGGGATGGATTTTGAGGTTTCAGAATGTCAATCTAGGTCCAGTGGTTTACTTTTCCCTTCTGCTGCCTGAGGAACCAGAGGAAAAAAACCTCAGTCCCTCTCCAGCCTGCAGTCCACCATGATGATAGTGCACTACAACTCTCAACTGTAAGCCAGGCCCCAACTAAATGTTTTTGTAGTCCAAGTGTCTTTTCATAGCAATTGAAAGGCTAACTGAGACACCTAGGATGACTATGCTAAATTTCACAATCACATCCAACTAGTCCCTAGCTTACCTACCACACATGTGCTGACCCTGAGCAGCAGATACACATGCGCTACAACTGGTTTACAAAAAAGTGTTTAAGCTTCAAGTTACTTACAATGATGTTTTCTGAAGTGTATTTTCTTCTTAGGCTTAGATCAGGTTTTTACATCTTATAATCCCAAACAGAAAATATCCTGATAGTCTCAGATATGAGACTGGAAAACAATGAAAGTATTCATCATTTTTTGGCATCAATCAGCCTGGTCTTAGAAGAACATAAAATTGTCATTGACCTTAAAACATTTTCAGCTTAAAATCTCATACAACTATGGAAGTCAATGTATTTTTTTTAAACTTAAATATTCTGTTCCAAACTCAGCCACAAAAGTAATCTTTTGGCAAATGTGATTAAACTTCAGCAAAATTCCAAGTCAGGCTTGCCAAAGTAATACTTTCTCTTTCCTTTTAATCCCTTGTCTATTCTGGGCAAATCAGCCCATGTGTTTCTATTTTATCTATACTTAGAAATATTTTGCTGGTAGTGTGATGTCCAGAGACACACTGGTATTTTGAACAAGCTATTCTCTTTGTCCTCCACATCTCCATTGGTCTGAATCCAAAAGATTTTCTTAAGCTTTTGAAGTTCAAATAGTGAGAGTCCGGTCCCTTCAGTTTAGAACTTGGTAAAATGTGAATCCCTGTTTCTCCTTTTCTATCAAATGCTTATAATCAATCATTTGAGTTTAGTTTTCCAAGATAATAATGTCATATTGAACTGCATAGTTTTCCTTTGATGTTAAAAGCGGATGAAAGAACCCAATATAGGAAAGCACTTACTAGTTTGCCACAAAAAAATTAAATAATCACCCTTTGTATTTGCCTCTATGAAAACAGTCACTTTCTGTAAGTAGAATCCAAACCATGATTTGTCTTTTTCCATATTAAAAATGAATGCATACGACATACTGTGGAAAACTTAGCTTTTCTGAACATTTCCACAACAACCATGCCGTTCGTACCCTGTATCCCTTCCACACATTTCATTTTTCTTTTGAAAATAATTTAATGCATCTGTTGCAATTCCTGAACTGAAAAATAAAAAAGACATAAACACTACTGAAAGTAAGACATGTTGTTGACAGACTTCAGGCCAATAGACTTGGAAACACCAAGAAACCTGCCAAGGAAACCTCAAGATTTATCCCACAAAAGTGCACTGTATATGAAGGCCAGTCACAGAGCCAGGACCAGAGCACTAATAAGATGGTCCTCTGGGGAAGTAACTTGCCTAGTTGCAGTTTTACTGTCAAACTAACTGAACCAATATAAAGGGATGCTCTCAGGGTGTTGCTTATTTATTTCATTAAGTCATCTGTAAACATCAAACTACTGGAAGCCACACTTTCCTGCGATGATGTGTTGAGTTCTTGCATAGAAAGAATGTATAGAATGAGACATTGAGAGTGACTTCATAAGAGAATTGAAAAGTTAGCAGAACACAGATGACTGGGTAATAATATTAGGAAAGTCAAAGCCAAGAGGTTTGGGTTTAAGAGCTTTGCCATTAACTGTATATTCTCTTTGAGTACATTTATTTTTCTGTCTCAGTTTACTCAAATAAGAAACTACAAACAGCAACAGTTATATAATAATTCCAAAGAAGATACATTTTTTTCAAACCAACTCCCTCATTTCTTTTTTCTTTTTTTATTCACTTTACATGCTGATCACTGCCCAACCTCCCGGTAACTCTCTTCAACAGTCCCTCCCTCATCTCCCCCCCCCCCCGCCACCCCTTGTCCTCTTTGAGAACACTACCTGGGTATTCCCAGACTCTGGCACATCAAGTATCTTCAGGAATAGGCATATCCTGTCCCACTGAGGCCAGAAAAGGCAGCCCAGCTAAAAGAACATATCCCATAGACAGGCAACAGCTTTTGTGACAGCCTTATTCCAGTTGTTCAGGACACACACGAAGACCAAGCTGCACATCTGCTACATATGTGCATGGGACTAGGTCCAGCCTGTGTATGCTGTTTGGTTGATGGTTCAGTTGCTGAGAGCCCTTGGATCCAAGTTAGTTGACTCTGTTGATCTTCCTGTGAAGTTCCTATTTTCTCAATCCTTTCCTCAACTCTTCCATAAGAGTCTTTAATCTCTATCTGTTTGGCTGTGGGTGTCTGCATCTTTCTGAGTCAGCTGCTGGGTGGAACCTCTCAGAGACAGCCATGCTAGATTACTATCTGTAAGCATAACAGAGCATCATTAATAGTGTCAGAGATTAGTGATTGTCCATGAGATGGGTCTCAAGTTGGGCTGGTTATTGCTTGGCCATTCCCCTCAGTCTCTGCTACATTCCCTGTCCATACATTTCTGTAGATGAGATAAATTTTGGGTTGAAAGTTTTATACATGGGTTGGTTTTATATCCCCAACACTGTGAGCCTGAGTTAAGGTCCTCCCCTACTCCAGGACTCTGGAATTTTCCTTGAGATGCTCCCCCAAACCTCCACATCTGCCAATTGCAGATTTTTATTCATTTTCATGGTCATCTGGCCATCTCTCTTATCCCTCTCTACACCATTTCTTGACTCACCATACCCCTTCCCATCCCCTCTCCCACACAGTTTCCTCCATCCTTCTGCCTTCTACAACTATTATATTCCTTCTAAGAGAGATTTGGGCATCCTTACTTGGGCCTTCCATCTTGTTTAGCTTGTTTCAGTCTGCGGAATGTACAGTGGGTATTCTATGGTTAATATCCACTTAAAAGTGAGTTTATAACATGCCTGTCCTTTGGGTCTGGTTTACTTCCTTCAGGATGATATTCTAAAGTTACATCCATTTGCCTGAAATATCCATAATGTCTTTATTTTTAATATCTGTGTAGTATTCCGTTTGTAGATGTACCCTATTTTCTTTGTCCATTCTTCAATTGAGGGATACCTAGGTTGTTTCCAGTATCTGGTTATTATGAAGAAAGATTCTATGAACATAGTTGAGCATATCTTCCTGTGGTATAGTGGGACATATTTTGGGTACATGACCAGGAGTGGTATAGCTGTGTTTTGAGGTAGAACTATTCCCAGTTGTCTGAGAAACTGCCAAACTGATTTCCAAAGTGGTTATACAAGTTTCCACTCCTACCAGCATTAGAGGAGTGTTCTCCTTGTTCCATATCCTTGCCAGCATGGGCTATCATTTCAGTTTTGGATTTTAGCTATTCTGAAAAGTATAAGGTGGACTCGCAGAATTGTTTTGATTTGCATTTCCCTAATGACTAAGGACTTGGAACATTTCTTTAAGTGATTTTCAGCCACTCATGATTTCTCTGTTGAGAATTCTTTGTTTTTGCTCTGTACTCCATTTTAAATCAGGTTATTTGAGTTGTTGGTGTTTAATTTCTTGAGTGCTTTATAGATTCTGGATAGGATCCCTCTGTTAGATGTAGGGTTGGTAAAGATTCTTTCCAAATCTGTAGCCCATTGTTTTGTCCTATTGACAATGTGCTTTGCTTTACAAAAGCTTTTCAGTTTTGTGAGGTTCCAATTATCAATGGTTGATCTTAGAGTCTGAGCCATTGGTGTTCTGTTCAGGAAATTGTCTCCTGTACCAATGAGTTCAAGACTAATCCCTACTTTCTGTCCTATTCGTTTTAGTGTATCTGGGGTGTGTTGTTGTTGTTGAGATTTTTGATCCACTTGGACTTGAGTTTTGTGCAGGGTGAGAAATATGGATCTGTTTTTATTCTTCTACATGTAGGCATCTCTTTGAATAACACTATTTGTTGAAGATGCTTTCTTTTTCTATTGTATGGTCTTGCCTTCCTTGTCAAACATCAAGTGTCCATAGGTGTGTGGGTTTCTTATAGGGTCTTCAGTTCATTTTGTGAGTATTTTATTGAATGTTTTTGCATCAATGTTCATAAGAGAAATCAGTCTGAAGGTCTCTTTCTTTGTTGAGTCTTTGTGTGGTTTAGGTATCAGGGTGATAGTGGCCTCAGAGAATGAGTTTTGCAGTGTTCTTTCTGTTTCTATTGCATAGAGTAGTTTGAGGATTTATTGGTATTAGATCTTCTTTGAAAGTCTGGTAGAATTTTTCATCTAAACCATCCAGTCCTGGGTGAGTTTTGTTTGTTTTTTGTTTGTTTTGTTTTTATTTGCTGCTGCTATTGTTGTTGTTGTTTTGGGGAGATTTTTAATGAATGCTATTTCCTTAGGGGCTATAGGGTTGATTAAATAGTTTACTTGATCTTGACTTAGCTTTGGTAAGTGATATTTTCCAATTTTGTGGAGTAAAGGGTACAGGGTTTGAAGTAGGATATAATGTTTCTTTGAGTCTACCTTTCCAATTCTGATTTTGTTGATTTGGATACTGTCTCTGTCTTTTCATTACTTTGGCTAAGGGTTTGTCTATCTTGTTGATTTTTTTTTTTCAAAGAACCAGCTCCTGGTATTGCTAATTCTTTGTATTGTTTTCTTTATTTCTAACTGATTGATTTTTGCCCTGATTTTGATTATTTACTGCCTTCTATTCTTCTTTGGTGTTTTTGCTTCTTGTTTTCTAGAGCTTTCAGGTATACTTTTAAATTGCTGGTATGATAACTTTCTAATATCTTTATGAAAGTACTTAGTGTTACAAACTTTCCTCTTAGCATTGCTGTTATTGTGTCCCAAAAATTTGGGTATGCTGTGCCTTAATTTTCATTGAATTCTAGAAAATCTTTAATTTCTTTATTTCTTCTATGACCCAGATATCATTGAGTAGAGAGTTGTTCAGTTTCCTTGAGTATGTAGCTTTCTGGTGTTTCTGTTGTTGAAGTCCAGGTTTAATTCATGATGGTCTGATAAGATACAAGGCATTATTTCAATTTTATTGTATCTTTTGAGTCTTGTAAGGTACTGAGAAGAATGTATGTATGTGTATTTGTATCTCTGTATATATATATATGTCATAGAAGAAATAAAGAAATTAAAGATTTTCTAGAATTCAATAAAAATTAAGGCACAGCATACCCAAATTTATGGGACACAATAAAAGCAATGCTAAGAGGAAAGTTTGTAACACTAAGTATTTTCATAAAGATATTAGAAAGTGTGTGTGTGTGTGTGTGTGTGTGTGTGTGTGTGTGTATGTGTGTGTGTGTGTGTGTGTGTGTGTGTTTGGATGAAATTTTATAGATGTCTGTTAGGGTCTTCATGTCTCTTAGTTTCATTATTTCTCTCTGCTTAGTTTTTGTCTGGATAACCTGTCAATTGGTGAGAGTGGAGTGTTGAAGTCTCCCAATATAAATATATGGGGTTCAATATGAGATTTAAGCTTTAGCAATGTTTCTTTTACAAATGTTGGTGCCCTTGCATTTGGGGCATAGATGCTCAGAATTGAGATATCATCTTGAAAGATTTTCCTTTTGATGTGTGTGAACTGTCCTTCCCTGTCTCTTTTGATTAATTTTGCTTAAAAGTCTATTTTATTAGATATTAGAATGTCTAGTAGAGACTGCTCCTAACTCACTCCTTTTATCCCCGGGACTTTCATGAGAAACTGGCTAGCTGTCAGTTAAGATTCCTGACTTAACA
Organism: Arvicanthis niloticus; assembly: GCF_011762505.2. NCBI lineage: Eukaryota > Metazoa > Chordata > Mammalia > Rodentia > Muridae > Arvicanthis > Arvicanthis niloticus. Next base: position 86,465,552 of record NC_047659.1, on the reverse strand, counting down.
TCTTTAGAAACCCAGTTACATGATTATTTCCTCCAGTAAGAGTTTAAAAGGAAATCTAATAAACTCTTCTCTGTTATTTGACCTCACCTCCTTCAAGGAGTGATTAAAACATGTTAAGGGGATTTATTATGTTTGATGATAAGGATTATTTCTAGATCTTTAATTAAGAAGCTCACAACAACAAAACGTATTTTATATTTCTCTCTTGTCCCTTGGTTCATTTTCTTTGTCTTTACCATGCAAATGTATAGACTGTAAGTTTGATAACAGTTTATTTGATTTTATAACATGGAAATTTAACATAATAGTATTTAATTTGAAAATACATAAATATACACAAATTTATTATCACACAAGAATATTAAAAGTAAAGCTTTATATGACTTAAATACACACAAAAACAATTATGACAACAAATTCTGTTAAAAACATGTTTTGCATTGTGGAACCAATCTCCACTTCTTTTTTTAATCATTTAAATCAGAAATGCTTCCTCTTCCACTCCTTAGAAATCATCATTCTATCCTATTTCTATATGAATTTTAGTCTTATACATGACTTGGCAAATGAAACTATGCAATATTTTTCATCTTGTGATGGGATGGTTTCAGTTAAGTACAATCTCAAGTTTTGTCTATATTGCAATATGCATCTCAAATCTTTCTACCTCTGGCAAAATACCGTACTGATCCAAATATATGCCATGTTTTCCATACCCATTCAAGCAATGAAGAACACTTGATATACTTATACTTTTCAACTATTATGAATGATGCTACTGTGGAAATAGATATACACACATATTTTTGAATCCCCGCTTTCAATTATTTAGAACATAGTTCTATAAGTGGGGTTGCTGTAAGAAGCTTTCTTATATAATAAATTCAGATAATTCTTTTTTATTGGATATTTTATTCACATTTCAGATGCCATCCACTTTCCCCATTCCCCCTCCCTAGAAAATCCCTATCCCATACCCCCTTTTCCGTTTTGCTTTTATCCAATTTTTTAAAATGTTAATCAAAGGCTTTATAAGTTTGGTATTGCTCAATCAGAAGTGTATCCCAATACCCAATCTAGATATATCTACTATTTTTGACTGGTGGAGACACGTGAACATCTGCCTTCATGCCCCCTCCTCTTTCTCTTTCTCTCTCTCATCACCTAGCTTCTCCTCTCCTTCTTCTCCTCTCCTTACTCCTTCTCTTCCTCTCGGTACTCCTTCCCCCTTGGCTCCTCCTACATATCACCCTTCCTGTTAAAATAAAACTTTTCTCTCTAAATACAATTAGAGCATAATTATGCCTATTTGTATCAGTGAGGTACGAGATAGTTTTAATACTCAGTCCATCATTTTGTTGACTAGCCAGAACCTCTGGCATTTCTCCTAACTAAAACACTTAGTTCTGAACCTGCCTTTTTTTCTTGGCTTTAGTATGATTGTCACCTGAAAACCATCCACTCAGATCTTTTCTCTCAAAGTGAATAGCTATGAGACTATAGATTTTCAACCCCGTCAGAAATCCAGAATGACTGCGTTAACTGAAATTATGGGAAGCACAAAGCATAGCTTCTAAAACTTAGCCAATTTATAGAGACCATTGAACACCTGGACAGTCTCTATACTACCAAATGTTGGAGCATCCGATCTTTAGCCTTCTGGCCCAGACTCATCTGACAGACCTTAGTGATGCAGAAATATTAAGGGCTGATTACTCTGTCTAGGCAGATATAATCAGTCGACTATTCTGCAAGTGTGTCCTTTTCTGGACAGTAATTTGTCTGTAGATGGAAAGAGGCAATTCTCGCCTAGTGGTTGTCTCCCCACAGCTAGAGTAACTCCAAAGATGCTCAATTTCTTCTTAGAATCCAAGGCAGGAAGCTGTCAGGAGCAAACAGGTCTCTAATCAAAATGAACATTAATATACAAATGTTTGTAACATCAATTCTGTGGACTTCTGATGTTTTGAAAACCAACTATCCATGTAAGGTAAGCTGGACTGTTGTCTGTTAACTCCTTTCAACTATTTCTAAATAAAATATAGAAAACACCCTAACAATAAACTCCAAGCCATGAATTTGCTATAGTCCCTTAACTCACAGGCTAACCATCTCGAATCAGTTAAAAAGTTAAAGAAGGACTGGGTCTAGGCCTTGTATTCCTAAATGTGTTCATTATACAGGCACAATGCCCATGAGAGTATCAATATTCATTTCCCTTTTATATTAATAAGAAGCTCATACCAATGAAAACCTTTAATTTGAAATCAAAGTAAATTTTGTACTATTTAAGAAATTATAACTTCATCTTGATAATAATTATACAGATTTCTACCAATAGGTTATGGCTATGTAATAAATCCTAGCTAATCCTCCCTATTCCAACAAAACCACTACTTTTCCCTAGAAAGACAGCCCCATATTAACCACCTTAGTCCCCAAGCCCAGGGAATAGGGGTGCTGACTCTTCTTTAACTTCTTCAAGCTGATTAAGGGTGTTGATATATTAGAAGAGGGGTGGTGGGAAGAGTAAATTGATAAGCCTCTGATGCTGTGTCTTCATTGCATCCAGATGGAATTCCAGGACATCAGAGGTCTGAGCAGGTCTGCTCAGTTTGCGTGATGAATAGATACACAAAGGCTGTGTATTCTGCAATATACAATTCTCAAAACAAATTTTAGTATCCAGATAATTTTTAAGAGGGCTGACATTTTATTAAAGATGTTTGTTCTAACAACTTTTCTTTTTTCCCCCCTTTTTTAAAAATTGGTTATAATATTTACATTTCAAATTTTATCCCCTTACCCCATTCCCCCCACCACCCAGGAACTCCTTATCCCATCCCCCTCCTTTTGCTTCTATGAGGGTGTGATTTTCCTGTTTCTATGATGCTGTTTCCGTTAACATAAACTGTCTCCTAAATTTCTAACTCCTTCCCTTTGTGTTATTAATCACCTTTTTTTCTTTCTTTTTTTTCCTTTTTTCTTTTTTTTTAATCTTTTTTAAAAATTGGGTATTATATTTACCTTTCAGATTTTATCTCCTTACCCCACTTCCTCCCACGACCCAGAAACCTCCTCATGCTTCTATGAAGTTGTGCCCCCACCTACCCTCCGCCTCCACTACTCCTTCCCCACCCTCACATTCCCCCCCACCACTCTGTGTTCATTTTTCATGGGACCAAGAATCTCCTCTCCCACCTATGCCCGACAAGGCCATCCTCCCCTACATATACCACTGGAGTCATGGGTCCCTACCTATGTGCTCCCAGGCTGGTGGTTTAGACCCTGGAGGGCTTTGGTTGGTTGGAATTGTTGCTTTTCTCCTGGGGGTCACAAACCCATCCTGCTCCTTCAGTCTTCTCTCTAACTTCTCCATTGGGGAACCCTTGATCATATCAGTGGTTAGCTGTGAGCATCATCCTCTGAATGTGTTAGTCTCTGGCAGACCTCTAAGGAGACAGCTATATCATGTTCTTGACAGCATGCACTTCCAGCCATCCACATCAGTGTCTAGCTTAGGTGACTGTACATGAGATGGATACCCAGGTGGAATGGTCTCCAGATGGCCCCTCCTTCAGTTTCTGTCCCATGTTTTGTTTCCATATTTGCTCCCTTGAGTATTTTTGTTTCTCATTCTAAGTAGAACTGAGGCATCCCCTCTTGGTCTTCCTGCTTCATGAACTTCATGTGGTCTGTGGGTTGAGTCTTCACTATTCCAACCTTTTGGGCTAACATCCACTTATCAGTGAGTAAATACCATGTGTGTTCTTTTGTGACTGGGTTAACTCACTCAGGATGACATTTTCTAGTTCCATCCATTTACCTAAGAATTTCTGGAATTCATTATTTTTTTAATAGCTGAGTAGTACTCCATTGTATAAATGTACCACATTTTTTTGTATCCATTCCTCTGTTGAAGGACATCTGGGTTCTTTCCAGATTCTGGCTATTATAAATAAGGCTGCTATGAACATAGTGTCCTTATTATATGTTAAAGCATCTTCTGGGTATATGCCCAGGAGTGGTATAGCTGGGTCCTCGGGTAGTGCTATGTCCAATTTTCTGAGGAACCTCCATACTGATTTTCAGAGTGGTTGTACCAGCTTGCATTCCCACCAACAATGCAGTAGTGTTCCTCTTTCTCCACATCCTTGCCAGCATCTACCATCACTTGAATTTTTTTATCTTAGCCATTCTGACTGGTGTGAGGTGGTATCTCAGGGTTGTTTTGATTTGCATTTCCCTGATGCCTAAGGAGTTGAGCATTTCTTAAGGTGCTTCTCTGCCATTCGAATTTCCTCAGTTGAGAATTCTTTGTTTAGCTCTGTACCCCATTTTTAATAGGGTTATTTGGTTGTCTGGAGTCTAATTTCTTGAGTTCTTTGTATATATTGGATATTATCCCTCTATCAGATGTAGGATTGGTAATGATCATTTCCCAATCTGTTGGTTGCTGTTTTGTCTTATTGACAGTATCTTTTGCCTTACAGAAGCTTTGCAATTTTATGAGGTCCCATTTGTCAATTCTTCATCTTAGAGCATAAGCCATTGGTGTTCTGTTCAGGAACTTTTCCCCTGTACCTATGCATACGACGGTCTTCCCCACCTTCTCTTCTATTAGTTTCAGTGTATCTGGTTTTATGTGAAGGTCCTTTATCCACTTGGACTTGAGTTTTGTACAAGGGGATAGGAATGGGTTTATTTGAATTCTTCTACATGCTTACCTCCAGTTGATCCAGCATCATTTGTTGAAAATAGTATCCTTTTTCCACTGGATGGTTTTAGCTCCCTTGTCAAAGATCAAGTGACCATAGGTATGTGGGTTCATTTCTGGATCTTCAATTCTATTCCATTGATCTTCTTGTCTGTCTAATCACTCTAGCTAGGACTTCCAGTACTATATTGAATAGGTAGGGCAAGAGTGGGCAGCCTTGTCTAGTCCCTGATTTTGGTGGGATTGCTTCAAGGTTCTCTCCATTTAGTTTCATGTTGGCTACTGGCTTGCTGTATATTGCTTTTACTATGTTTAGATATGGGCCTTGAATTCCTAATCTTTCCAAGACTTTTAAATGAAGGGATGCTGAATTTTGTCAAATGCTTTCTCAGCATCATGTGGTTTTTTTCTTTGAGTTTATTTATGTAATGGATTACATTGATGGATTTCCGAATATTGAACCATCCCTTCATTCCTGGGATAAAGCCTACTTGATCATGATGGATGATTGCTTTGATGTGTTCTTGGATTCAGTTTGCGAGAATTTTATTGAGTATTTTTGCATCAATATTCATAAGAGAGATTGGTCTGTAGTTCTCTTTCTTTGTTGGGTCTTTGTGGGGCTTAGATATGAGTGTAATTGTAGCTTCATAGAACGAATTGGGTATTGTTCCTTCTGTTTCTATTCTGTGGAATAGTTTGAAGAGAATTGGTATTAGGTCTTCTTGGAAGGTCTGATAAAATTCTGCACTAAAACCATCTGGTCCCGGACTTTTTTTTGGTGGGGAGATTTTTAATGACTGCTTCTATTTCTTTAGGGCAGATACTTTTCTTATTGCTGAAATTATTGAAAAAGTGCTTGGTACTTTGCTTATTTCATAATAAAATTTAAAAGTAACTTCTATTTTCCAGATGTAATTGTTGTCACAGAGGCCTAGTGATGAATAAGCTCACAATTTCTAGTTCTTTCTGAACTCTGGATGGCTGCTTCAACTCAACTGTTCTGCCTCAAACTTCTCTCCAAGCTGACTGATTCAATCTGGCTTCTCTTGGCTTCTCACTGAATTGCTCTGCTTAGTATCAAACTAACTCTGGCAATTTGTTCTAACATTCTTGCTCCTTCTTTCTCTCTCACTTCAACTGCCTCTGTATAAACTCAAAAGAAAAAAAAAAGAACTCCATTTCCCTGTACTCTACTCACTTAATGGAACTGCACTGAACTTTAGAACTGATCATTGCTCTCTCTGTGTGATGTACCTAAGTAGCTGCTCTTTCTGTCTGTTTTCATGAGAGTTAGGCATATCCTCTCTCTGACTCATTCTCTCAAATCCTTGTTTAATTTGCCACCCTGTTTTACCTTCAGTATTATATGTCCCTTTGAAACATGGATGTTTTTTTCTATCTTCACTGTTTTGGATTAAAGGTTTATATTAAGGGTAGTATGTATTGCATCCAGAGTGATTAAAAGTATGTCATTCCCGCTGGATCATAGAAACCTAGAAGGTCTTTGGATATAATCGCTTTGTCAGAGCAGCCATGTGGCTGGATTAAAATTCTTTTACAATTAGTACTGATAACAGGCATTGGTGATGAATGAAAGGACCAGTTTTATGTGTTCTATTTTTTCAGGAAGCTCACTTATATGGTTTGAACTTCATGTCATAAACAGTCACAAAGCACAACTGTATCCTTGAGAAAGATCAGAAAAGCGTCATACAAGAGGTGTATTCCAATTGATTCTCAGGTCTCAAGTAGTTTTACTACGCAGAGGAAAAAGACATCCTAGGAAAAAGAAAGAGCAAATACAAAGACATAAGAGGTAAGAAATCCTAATTTCATTTACTTCAGTGAACTCACAACATCAAAGCCATATTGGCAAGGGCAGGAAATTACAGGATTAGAGCACAGTCAGGTTTGAGAGAGGTGTGAGAGACAGAAGGTGACAAAGTAATAATGCAAATTTAAATTACAGATAAAAGAGACCCAAGCAGAGTCTTTAGGAGGATACCTAACTTAAGTCACTTCTGGGAAGTTTAGATGGTGTAAAGTTTGGTGAAGATAAATAGCCACTGAAAGAGATATACAAGAGAGCTAATGAGGACTACCTTCCTTATTGGTTATTTTGGGTAAAAGTAACTATTAGAAAGAGTGTGGAGGTTCAGCTTCGCATTCCGTCTCATTAGCTGTCACTTAACCCTTCTCATTTTCAGGAGCCTGTCCAAAAACTACAAACAATTATACCCAAAGGATGATGAAGCCTGCTCCAAAAGACACATAGGTAAATGTTTTGGACATTGCTACATCCAGTGCAAGTGTGAGGTGATGTCAATATTATATACTCATCACTGTTATATACTCATCATTCTGATAAGTTATTCAATGTATTCACTACATTATTTTAAATGTACCTTCTCACTAACAAGGCAGCTTATTTCCTCTAATATTACAAGGTTGAATAAATCAAACTTCATTAAGCAGAAGTCAATTCTTTCCAGTCCTTTGTATTTAAAATTAATAATGTAAAATAGTGTGGTAGCAAAGAAAATAGAACTGATGAATCATTTCAGACTTATTTAGATCCATTTTAGATCATGTTTTCTTAAAGCTGTGTGACCTTTACTATCAATAAGAACTAAAATTTATGGATAGGCTTAAACTTCTCAAATGTTCCTCTTCTATAACCTTGCAGTTTTTCCCAGCCAATATACATATATAAGGAAGAAATGTGGAATGTTTGTCAGGCAATGACAAATATTTGAGGCAATGAGAATGGGAATTATATACATGTAGCTATTGTTGAGGTATTTAAAGTAGCTGCAAGAGAGAACATTTTAGTTCTCAATTGACATAGACTCTGGACACAATGATGATAATGGAAGTTAGCAAGACTGATCATTTATTTCATACATTAGCAGCCATGCATTGTACACTTCCCAGGTTTACCACAAGAAGAAGGCATGGCAGCCCTTCAAGGTTTTGTCCCCTTGTGAGAAGAGACAGAAAGAAAATAGCAATTATTTTCTGAATCATGAATAAATTTGCCGAGAATCTGACTCAGAAAGTAAGAGATGGGACTGTGAATAGGAATACTAGCCCTCTAACACGCACAGAGGCAGGAAAGTAACTGTGAGAATGATTTGGAGAGACATTTTTTAACTGAGCAAAAAGTTTCATAGAAGTCATAAAGTAAGAGGTTGTTTTCATTGACTAGACCATATGTTAATATATTTGTCACTTAGTGTTTAAGAGGACAGTAATCTCTGATACACATAGGGGAAGTTGCTTAGCATTTTAAATGTCCATTCAATTTTTGAAGTAATGGAATTCAAGAGCAAGCATGGTGATCTCACAATTGATGTGGCCATAAGTGTGTACCTTTGTCTGCCAGCTAAATTCTGGATCGGTGTTTTTACTGAATCTGTTGGTGATTTAATAGAGTCCCTAGCTAGTACACAGTCTACTTCTAAGAAGAAATTGTTCTTTGTTTTCCATGCTGTGCTGAGTTAGCTTGACACAAGGTGGGGTCATCTGGGGAGAACCTAGACTGAATATATGCCCTCACTAGACTGTCATTGGGTGGCTTGTTTCACTAAATTCCAGCAGGTTTAACAATCAGGAGAGATACACTAGAAGTCTCAGCTATAATATAGACAGACACTGCACTGCAAGAAATACTAATTGGAAATATGGCTTTCATAGATAACTGGGATATACAATGACTCATTGTTATCCTTACTAGGCCAGGATAGAGAAGTCAACCTTCACACTTCAGATCTGTTAGAGTAATTCTAGACAACTGACTGACTGCAGTGTCCTACTCTTCTTTTCAGAAGCAATTCTAAGTGCTAAGATTCAACTTATCAGGATCTTCATACTGTCATACTCATGGTTCCTAGAATTTTAGAATTGTGGCTAAAAAAGAAATTGTCCATTTTCTAAATAGTATATGATAACAATGTAATAAATCAAAAAACAGCACTTTATCAGATTATTCTTAGTCTTCTAGGATCTAAAAATACTGGTTTAGAAAATAAAATATGGCATAAAGCTGCTAAGATTACACATCACTTTTGCAGCTATGCTTAGAAGCCCTGTGTTGGTCAGCATCAGTGTCCTGGTGCCCTCTCTCCCAGCCATCTTAACATCCTTAATGGGTAATACCATCATATCAAAACTCTAGAAATACCAGAAAAATATCTACCTTCTTTTGACATCACCATAGCTGTGTGCAACCATAGTCACTAGATTCCACTTTGGGCTGAAAAACCCAAGCAAACTGACTTACCCACTTATCACTGTGGGACCATGAACTGGGTTAAGCCTAAAAGCCTCTCTTCACCACTATTTGGTTTTACTCACCTACTCATTCTCCACAAAAGATTTCTGCAACTGCCCTTGACAAGAACCAATTGTGATTTTGTTGAAATTATGTTGGAATCTACCACTCACCATTACTTAGTCCCTGCTTGCCAGAAAGTATACTCTATGAAGACGCATTTAGTTTTGCATCCTTAATACATAACAGGATGTTTTGAGCAAAGAAGGTACTCACAAAACCCATACTTATTGAGTAGATATGTAAATTGCAGTCATGCTTATATATGTGCTTTAAAGGTTTTCTATTTTAAAAGCAGAGGCTATAAGTAAGCAATAGAAACAACATCCACTTCTATAAATCCAGTTTTAAAGCTCCAGCTTGCTAGGTGATCAATCAACCCATCTCAACTACACAAATAGTTCTTGAGCACTACCCTGTGCTCCGGTGCTCAGGGGAAAAGATTCTCTAGAAACAGCTCTCTCCTGGATCTGCTTTTAACACTCAAACATAAGGGTAGGAAAAGTCCATAGTGTTCCTTCATTGAACAAATATTTATTTGGTCATTTCTGTGTGAACCATTCTGTACTCTTTTGCTCTATTTTCTTTCTCCAATTTAGCTTGAATGGTGTGCACAAGGACCTTTCCCTGTTGCACACCGAATGGACTTACTTATGAATAATTATTCAATAATTACATGTGTGTAAGGGGAGCTTCTGGATAACCCACCAGTCTGCTCCAATGATATACTCTTGATACACATCTTGAAAGTTTCTGTAACCCAATGGCATTCTGTGATCACCCTCTTTGAAGCATCTTAGAACCTTGTGTTTTCTTCATTCTATGACCTTTCTGTCTAAACATCAAGATTGTAATGCTGCTATAGGTAACAGGTATCCAGTTCTTGCACCTACAGTGACATTACATTTACAAGCTATTGACTAGGATGAGTCACAAGGCCCTATATAAGTGCAGTGGATATGGTTAAAAGTAAAGAACTAGATTTAGTTGCATACTATTTATCAATCACAGGTTTTATTGCATGCTCTTCAGGAAAAAATCTTTGAATAAACCATCATAATCACAGACTATTAAACCTGGACTAGATGTTTGGCAACATTTTCTACTCTCCCTGTTTGACAGAAGAAGAAACTGGAAAAGATGTAAGGCCGCCTGAGATTACAGACCTAGTTAGAGGTCCTACAGGGAAAGAAATAAGGTTTCCAGAATCTCCAATCAGTAGGAATAATCTGTGGCTTAAAAATGCTCTCAAAACACAGACCTATCATTACCTGTGGTACTCAATCAGAAGAGGGCTGTAAAGTCAGATAAAAACAACCTTTCTAGGTCAGCCAGAACCAAGAATTTCACACCAATTTATTAAGTAGGATAGGAGCCTTCTATCTAATTTCTGTAGAAATTTTGGTACCCTGAGCTTTATGTCTTCAATACAGTGTATTATTTGGCATTAGAAATTCAGCAAGCAAGATATGAATTTTGCTGAGATCTGTAGCCTGGGTTTTAAATTTTTATTAAGTATGTATTTTGTCCTCCCACATCAAATAAAGATAAAGTCAAGATTTGAAAATTGAGCAGCATTGTTGAACATATATGAATTGAATTATAACCTATGTCAGAATTCACTTGATTTACATAGGTTAATTTTCTCTATTTAAATGTTTTAGTGGTACTAAAATTAGACTTAAAATTCAACTATTCAATTTACTGTAATAGCTGAAATCACACTTGGCAGAGGGGGTGTTTTAAAGAAACTAGTCTCAAAATTGATGTCTTGTGGTTCTGATTAGAAGATGCCCAAACATATAGAGTTTACCATCTCTCTTCCATCTTCAATGTTTCTTCATGTATCTATACCAAATATATCTCTCTACTCAAAGGCCTTTTGCACACTGACATCACAATGAACAAAAATGTGATAGTGGCAAAAGTATTTCAAATATCTTATTTGGAGATGGGATTCCTGAAAGCCTGCAGCCTAAATCCCAAAGAGATTTTGATGAGCATGTATGTATGTATGTATGTATGTATGTATGTATATGTATATATGTATATGATGTATATACATATACATTTCTTCTGAAACATCTTTGGGTCTGCAGGGACTTCTCAGCATAACCTACAACCTTGCCCTACATTATAGCCGGAATAGTATTAACACTACTTCATATTTTCCAAAATAAAATTAAATCTAAAATGGAATTAGGTTTCAGCTTCTTCCGCCTTTTTAAGTTCTGCCTTTTTGGTGCAATGCCTTCCAGCGGTGCATGGAGATCAGTAATGTTTTCAGATCTGATGCCAGCATCAATCGGATAAATTGTCTGGCAAACAGAGCTAAGAGAACAGGAAATGGGCTGGCACCCTCTGATGAATGCATACTCTCCCTTCTCTATAAGCCAATTAGTTTTCGGAGTTAGCATGACTCTTCCTAGTCCAAGCAAATGTTTAAAGAGAACATTCTATCATGTAACTCAATATGCCCCTGCTTAATGATAGGTCTCCTGAAGATAGGTTTTTACTACAGTGTTATATGACTTACCAAAAAAGAACATATAGGGTTTCTCAGACTAACTCTGTGAATTCAAGAGACTGCCACTCAAAACTAAAGCATACACACTTAACTATAACAAGCCATATTTATTAACCCTCATCAAGATAACCTCTACTTACTTCCAAGTATTACATTCCAGCATTACAGGGATCTAGGCCAATCCATTTAATCTGCCTGAGCTATGAAATAGGGAGCTTCATATGCTGTTTTTTTCTCTCATGGTGTATGAGTATTAAAGAGAGAACTGTTTAAAAAAAGAATATTTAAAGAAGAAATTCAAAAATGATAACATACTACAATTGCAAGATTGTTATTTGAGAGACACAACCATTAATTTATTTTCTGCTGCCATAAACTAACAGTAACCAAATAATTTGTAACAATAAAGACTTATTGGGCCAGTGGTTCTGTTCTCAAATCCGAGAGATCTGAGAGCATAGCACAGTCTTATCCTGACTTTTGCTTATTCTACCATAGCATGGCCTTAAACATCATATGGCAACACAGGGCAAGTATATCAGAGAGAAGTCACTGTCAAAACAAAGCCATTCACTGAACAACCATGTATGACTTAATCCATTAATGAAGACAGATTTCTCATCATCTTGTTTCCCAAAAGTCTCATCGCCTAAGATCATTAAGATATTAATTTGAAAACTTAGTCTTTAAAGCAAATTAAAAGAATACATTAAAAGTCCATAAAAATAATATGAACACTGGTTTAGAATATTTCCAAAAAATTATGTTCCTCATGACCCAGCAAGATTTTTTCTGGTTATATGCAACAACAAAAATCTTTCATGCTATTAGATAGAAAGAACCACAAAACTCTCATTATGTCAGATAAGAAATAGGAAATGAACTGAACATTATCCACAGATGAACATAATTACCACAGCCACATGTACACAAACCAATGTAGCAATACTTCAAACAACTATGAGTAGAAAATAGCCATTAACAATAATATATGAAGTATGGCATGATGTAAACTTTAAATACACAGTGAAATATAGTGAACTGGTTTAAATATGAATATTTGAAGAAGAATTTTTCACAATATTTGTGGCTATAGCATACACATACTTGAGAAAAATACTACAGGGGCAGAGGAGAAAACAGGAATGGAAGTTTTGTACTGTGTTTTTCAACATCTAACAAAGCAATCACAAGGGGGGAGGGAGGAAGGAACCTGGGAGGGAAAGGGAACAAGAAGGGAAAGGGAGGAACATGATCAAGTATTGGCTGGGGGAAAAGGACTGAACTCCTGAGGGCCAGCAGAAAGAATGGAAACAGGCAACCTTGGGAGGTAGGAGGTGTGTGTGGTGGTTGGGCCACCAGAATGTACCAGAGACCTGGGAGGTGAGAGATTCTCAGGACTCACAGGGAGAGACCTTAGATGAAATGCCCTACAGTGGGGAGAGGGAACTTGTAGAACCCACCTCCAGAAGAAAAACAAAGCATCAAGTGAGGGATAGGGTTGCTATCCCACAGTCAAAACTCTGACCCATAATTGTTCCTGTTTGAAAGAACTGCAGGGACAAAAATGGAGAAGAGGTTGAGAAAAAGGAGGTCCAGTCACAGACCCAAAGTGGGATCCAGCTCAAGGGGAGTCCCCAAGGCCTGATACTAATACTGAGGCCATGGAGTGCTCACAAAATGGGATCTATCTGACTGGCCTCCAAAAGGCCCAAGAAGCAGCTGAAAAAGTTGAAAGAGTCAAATACAGATATTTGCACTCAATCAATGGACAGAAGCTGGTGACCCCTGTGGTAGAATTAGGAAAGAGCTGGAACTAGCTGAGGAGCAGGGCGACCCTGTAGGAGGACCAGCAGTCTCAATTAACCCAAGATCTCTCAAGCACTGGACCACCAACCAGGCAGCATATACCAGCTGATATGAGCCTGCCAACACATATACAGCAGAAGATTGCCAGGTCTGGGTTCAATCAAAGAAGATGTGCCTAATCCTCAAGAGACTGAAGTCACCAGAGAGTGGAGAGGTCTGGTGGGATAGGGGTGGGACGGAGGTGGGGGTGGAAACATCCTTGTGAAGACAGGGGATAGGAAGGAGGTATGGGATGGGGAACAGTCAGAGGGTGGACCAGGAGAGAGAATAAAATCTAGAGTGAAATAAATAAATAAATTAATTAATTAAATTAAAACAAAGAAAAAATAAGAATTTTTTGAGATAAATGGCAGATTGCTAATTTCTATTACATCTGTACTGTGGTATTCGTTTCATCATAGAAAATAACAAATCAATGAAAGCACTTCATGATTATGAACAAAATATTTAATTAGACCATATTGGGCAGAATTTATGATGGTCTTATTGGTCACAGTAGCCATTTCTTGTTGAGTGACTACTGAAGTCATGAATCAGGTGTCAGCTTAATACATAGAATAAACAGTCCCAAGTAAGTAGGATACAGAAACTGAATTTCAAATATCAGTTGTATCTTTCAGATAATGTTTGCATTTTGAAAAGATAAGAAAAAGAATAGAAGTATCCATGTATGCTGCCCCATTGTTCAGACATCTTCCTTCACCACTCTCTTGCTCATTCAGCCAGTTTGGTCATACTGTCTCTTTGAAGCTTCAGGCATTCCAGGTTCAGACTCAGCCTGAGACTTTAAGATTCCTATTCTGCTTATTGTCCTTCTTCTCAAATTAGATCAAAAGACCTCTTCACTAGCTCAACCAGGAATGCCTGGCTAAAATTGAACCTCAGCAGCTTCACCTCCCTTTATCATTTTATATTCAGGAACCAAGTTTTGAATAATTTTCTTCACACTCATCACCAATATCAAATCATTCTAATGTTTTATTGATATTTTTCTCTCCTTTCACAAATTACAGGTTCATGCTTACTGGTACATCTCTGGGATCTAGATCAGTGCTTGGCACAAAGGCATTTAGTAAAAATTGAATGATGAAAGTGTCAACAGGTCCTAAAAGTTTTATAAACTAGAGTGAGGAATATAGATACAAACAGCTTCTTTCTCCATGTGTTAGGAGTATTAATGGTTCTAAAAACTAGCCATCTCCCAAACAATCAACTTAAGGAAGAAAAGATTCATAGTTCAAGAAGACAGTCAATCATCCTGAGAATAGGAACTTGAGGAAGCTAGAAACATTACTCTCAGTCAGGAGTCCAAAGAACAATCATGGTGCTCTGCTAGCTTTCTTATTTTTATGCAGTGTAGGGTCCTGTCTAGGGAATGTTGTTGCCTATTTTGAGAGTGGGTCTTCTCATCCCAGTGAACCTCACCCAGATGATCCCTCACAGGCATAACAAGAGATCAACATAATCTAAATAACCCCCATGGCTGTGTTTGGAATCCAATCTCCCAGGTGGTTATAGACTCTCTCAGTTGATGATTAGTTTTAATCATCACAACTTCCTTCTGTTTCTCTAGAAAATCCTACCTGAAGTAGATAATATATCTGTTTCAGCAGGTGGCCCATGTTAGAGATCTTTTAACATTTTTTTCTTAGAGGTTGACAAAGGCTCTACATATACACCTGCTTCTAAACCAAGTTAAAGGCCTTTGTTGGTAAATATGGTCCAGCTTATTAATCTTATATCTTTAAAGACATTTCTAGTTCTATTGCTAGATATTGTCATTGGCAATTTTGTGCTACCTCTTTGTAGAGGGGGGAAAATGGAGGAGATAATATTCAATAGAGAAGCACAAATTAGAATGAGGTCATCACTAAACTTCAGCAAAATTTAATGCTAAGAACTTTCCTACTTTTGTTACATATATGTGTGTGTATGTATATGTACATGTATATATAATTAGTTACATAATATCCTATATTTTAAGTAAACCAAAACAATTGTCTTTGAAATTTCTGCCAAGCAATTATCATGTGACTAAATACTAAACTGGAAACTTTTTTCACTGATTAATACACTGCTTAAAATTTTAGCTTCCAAATGCCATGGGAATATGCTCTTGGTCACAAGTATAGTATTTCTCCCAGCAGACATCTACATTATACAAAGATTTATACAATATAAGAGTTCCATTACAAATTCCCCAAAAGGTTTCTCTTTTTTTGTATTTTCTTGGTTTGTGTGCAGCAAGACTAGAGTTCACAAAGAAAATTCCATTCCTATGCTAAAATTTGAAATGGCAGTTTCTATTTTAGAAGACCTTTGCATCAGTGGTTTTGTAAGGAGAAACTTGTGTTACTTTTAAAAATGGAAAGAAACTAGTAAAGTATTGCTTAGCTTGCAATTCTTGAGAGCATGGTATCCAGTGAAACATACAATGCCCTATTTGTATGTCATTTGGATGCCCAAAGTTGACACCTTTCATAAATAGGGTAGACAACTACTATGGAATGTTAGGACAACTTCCAGAACAGTCTAAATTAAAACCACCTTTCCACCACTTGTCCTATGCTTGAAGTCTTTTCCAGTTATAGCCTTTCTCTGTGCCCTGTCATTCCCTCCTAGACTCCTGCTACTTCTTATGCCTATGGAACAAATATATATATAGTGTGTGTGTGTGTGTGTTTGTATGTGAATATATACATATATTCACATACACATAATCTCAGACTATTAATAATAAGCTTTTATTCTCTTGACAGTATTCCATTATATATGTTTCATAATTTATAGATACACTCAAAAATTAATGGCTGTTTGAGCTCATGTATTTTGCAAAGTTAAAAATGAAGCTGCAGTAAATATTTATATACAAGTTTTTGTATGGGTGCATGCTTCCATTTCTCTTGGACTCATGTTTATAAGTGACACTGTTGAGTGACATGTTAAGAATATGTCTTAATTTGTGCAAATGATCAGCCTACCTCCCAAAAGACTTTTACCATTATACGTTTATACCCACAAGATATGAAGTGTTTACAGAGTTTTTAGAAAGTCAGAAAGGAGTTAACAGGATGTGACAGGAAAGACAGAATGGGAATCTCCCTTCTTCTTTTCTACTTCATCACACTTACCTTTACCTATCCATGGACAAAGATGGGCATTACCTAGACAGAAGTTGTGTCCCTTTCTCTGGCTAAGCATGTGCTTACCTTAGATCATCAAAGTTCTCTTGCAGACTGGTGACCTGACTATTCCCCCTGCCATTTCACATCCATCAGTTTTCTAAACTCTCACTGCTCTCTTCTGTGACCTTTCTCCTCTTTGGATCTCATTACCTGTGTGTTCCATGTTTGTCACTTCCTAGTGACCTGTATTCACCTTTCCTTTTCCTTTGGTAAGACTGGGGTCTTTAGTTTGACTCTCACTGAAAACTAACCCAAACCATATCTATTATAGCTGGTTTAATAAATAATTACAAGTACCATGTATATAATTGCAGCTCACCTTTCAATAAAAAAAAACTACCTAGCCAAATTAGATAATAAACATGATAATGGGTAATATACTATTTTTGTTGGCAAGCAGGCACAGAGCAGGTTGAGCAATTGATATGTTCTCTAATTCGATACTTATCTAGCGTGCCTACTATGCATGGGACCCACTACAGGCTAATAGATCAGTATCTTAGAGGCAGGATTTCATGCTCCTGAAAACCTGCATTATATACACGATAGAACCACAAGCTACAAAGAGTTTATTGGATTCTTAATTTTTATTTAGGGAAGTATAGTATGTGTTTATGAAATATTCTATCTATTCTACATAATAAGAATGTGATTTATTTCAACAACGAAAAGTCATTTCTAAAGCCTATTATGCTAATTAGTGATACATTGTTGGGGGCCAACTTTTAGCAGAAAGCAGCTATCAGCTTTGCAGCCATCTTGAGCCATATACCCTACCCTGACATGAGACTTGGATTACAATAGCCTACAACAGCTGAGCACACTCCGATAATCTTGGTTTAGATACCTTGAGATTAAAGGTGCGTGAGATTAAAGGTGTGTGAGATTAAAGGTGTGTGACTTAAGAGTATGACTTAGAAGTATAGAGATCAGAGTTAGAGACAAGACCTAAGGGCATGATTAAAGGTGTAACTTAGAGGTGTGGCTTAGAAGTAAGACATATAAAAGGCAGAGACAGAACAGATCAGAATTCAGACTATAGAGGGAGAATCAGACAGGAGACACTTAGAGGAAGAGAGACTGAAGAATAAACGGGATTGAATCACACCCTGTCTGGTCTCCATTCTTTGAGTCTGCCCTCACCCTTGCTCTTGCTGAACCCCGACCCGCAGAGCGGAGCAGCAGCTTGGGCCGGGATACAGTGGCCGCCCAAATGTGGGTCGGCCCGGGCCTCAACATTTTGCCTGGGCTGCAACATTTATTTTGGCCACCCCAACGTGGGGCTAGTGTGGACCCCAACATTATTTTGGCGCCTGAACAGGGACTTGAGCTTGGGCCTCAACAATACATCACTTTTACCAACAACATATACCTTCATTTAACACTTAAAAAGGAATTTGGCCAAAAAAAATCACTTGGTATAGGCATACTTTTCATTATTAACTTCTGATAAGATCTCATCTGGCTGCATCTAAAGCTTGAATTTCTGATGAGGTACAATCTCAGCAATCACTGTATATGTCACTCAAGGTGTTCCAGGTTAAGGCAGAATGACTTCAAAGTGTGGACCACACATCAACCCTTAAATCCTGTCTTGGAAGTGATATTTACTGAAATCCCATGATATGCTAGACATACAATTGCATTTACATATCTCATCAAGAAAGTATGACTTAAATTGCTATCATTGGGTAGCTCTACTTGACAAAGAAGAAATCCAGTTTGCCCAAGTCATGAGAAACATTGTGGTGGGGACTCATATCTGCATTTTCCTATGTCTAAAGCAATACTTAAAATATTCTTCAGTTTAAGTGATACACACACACACACACACACACACACAATTTTCTCATACTGTGTCATTAGTTTTATTCTTTTTATACTCTGTGGTTAGTAAACACTTGAAGAATTTTATTAAAGCTCTTGAATCACTTCTCATATAAACCTAATTTTTCAGAAAATTGATGTGGTAGTTAAAAACTTACCTTTCTTCTCAATACTCAGTATAGCTCTTATACTAAGAATGACTGTCATGATTAATACCTTATGATTATAATATATACTATTTGCCATTTTTTTCCTTCTGGCTATATACTTGAATATGTTACTTTTTTGTAAGGCAACCACATATACTGTAATGTATTTTTCTTCTGCAGTTTAACTTTTTCACCCCAGTGTAATTGTGATATCTTACTGGAAATATTTCAGGCCATACACAACTGAACTTCAGACACTATCACACCCTTTCTTTGTAATCATAATTTTTAGATAAACTTTGAAGGGGTGTGTCACACCATTGTCACTATATGCATACTTTACAAGCTGTATTTACATCTGTGTCCAAAACCATTGTGGATATAGGATCTTTAGCCCATCCAACAGTTAGTTGTGCCCTATTCATCAGCTTCTTCAGAGGGATTGCCATAAATCACCTCTTTTCTGTTGTTGCAAATATTT
Source organism: Arvicanthis niloticus (assembly GCF_011762505.2). Taxonomy (NCBI): domain Eukaryota; kingdom Metazoa; phylum Chordata; class Mammalia; order Rodentia; family Muridae; genus Arvicanthis; species Arvicanthis niloticus. Next base: position 86,446,461 of record NC_047659.1, on the reverse strand, counting down.
AAAAATGTGCCCTGGTCAGGCCGACTATCTAAGCTGCTGCGGCTCTGCCTAGCTCAGCCACCATGTTGTGTGGCCAGAGACGATGTGCACGCTGCAGCTAGAAATGGCCAGCCAGAAGCACCAGCCCTGCCACCCATGAGACACCAATATGGGAGATGGCTCTGCCAATCTTCCATGATGTCTCTGCAAGGCTGGGCAGAGCACAAACCATTCTGCCATCCATGTGGGCTCAGTACAAAAATGAGACTCTAATGCTTAAATATTAATCAACAGCTTTATAAGTTTGGTAATGCTCAATAACAAGATGCCCATACAAAGAGAGTTGTTTCCCAATTAGCTAACCTAAATAAAAGTTGTTACCCATGACTGCTCTCCATACCTGCATGGCTCCCCATCCTCCTACATCTCTGCTCTCCCTAGCTCTTTCGATTCTTTTTCCTCTTCCTCTTCTTACTCCCCCTCTTTCTCTACTTACTCCTCCTACCTTAGTTCCTCCTACACTCTTCAATCACATGAGCACAATGACAACCAGTACTTCTCTGCTTCCCATCAGGTTCAACTTGCTATTGACATTAAGTGAATAGTCCTAAGTTTGGCATACTACCAGGGTTCTGTGTCACATGACCAGAGGCCTTTTCTGAAGAGAGTGTGAGCTACTAGTTAGTATAATTTAAACATTAATTATGAATACATTCCCCCAAATGTCATGAAAACAAATAACCCACAAGCCACTACTAAGCAAATGACCTTAGTGCTGAGGTTCAGACAAACAGGAGAGTTATTAGCAACAATGCATTACTAGACTCAGTTATATTTTACAGTGTTGGACAATCCATAGGGCCCACTTCTGTTTTTCCCATAAATAAGATATAGAATTTAATGGTTCTCTTTTATCTCATATATCATAGTGAACCTGTGAGAACATCACCTCTTCAATCGATTTTTCAACTGTAGCATATTTACAGATATGAATGAATAGAATGGTTTCAGTTTTGATTTTGTGTCATGGGTGTGTATTTTTGTGTTTCTACTGACAAAGTGGAGAAAGTATATTTAAATGTAGAAAAATTGGCTATGTCATTTGTCAAGAAAGCCTCTGAATTTTAGTTACTGTTGAACTTGGCATTGGTTAATCTGTATTGAATCTAATTTATAGCAGCTTATTATTTGAAGTTACTACAATTGTTCTTGGGAATCCAATCCTAAAGTACATATACAAAGAATAACATAGAATTTAAATATAACATAAACTGATAATTTATAAATGTATTGTTACAGAAATTAAGGAAAGTGATATACTATTAAAACTTTATCTGATAAGAATTCCACCCACTCAAAACTGACTTTTAAGTCAAGCTATTAATGACAGTATAATAAGCAAATAAATCTTGCTACTGACAGATAGCTATGATGCCTTTAAACTCAACACTTTCCTACAAAAATACTTTCATTTCCTAAATATCATTTTTAGCACTTTCATCTTAGTTTTTATCTAACATAAAAAAATATGATTTCTCTTTCTGCTGGGGCAGACTCCTAGCTGGTTGGCTCCCAGGAACATATCATATTCTAACCCATTCCAGAGGATCCTCTGCACTCAGAGAAGTTGGTATGAACCATTCTCCACAACCCAAAGTCCCAAAGCTACAGCTTGGAACCTGACCTAGGGACCTATAACCCACCAAAACCCCACCCTCCTGAGTGCCACTCCCCTTCTGCCTTTTCCACCTAGTCCTTTCTGCTGGGGCAGACTCCAAGATCCTCTGCTCCCAGGAAGACACCATATTCTGACCTATCCCAGAGGATCTGCTGCATTCAAAGTAGTTGAGGATCCACTGCACCCAGAGCAGTTGATTCCTAGCTGGTTTACATAATTGAAGACACCATATCCGGAACCAATGGCCCTGGTTCCTTCCAGTCTGAGCCAGTGCCCTGGGCAGACCTTGGGCACTAGCTCTGCAACCAATCCCACAACACAAATAGGAAGCTGGATTTTCAGTAGCTCTACCATGCCCAGGATCATAGTGAAAGCTGGACTCCCAGGAGCTCCAAAACACCTAGGATTATAGGATTTTAGGATCCCAGAGGCAGCTTGACTCCTAAGAGCTCATATATCCAGGATCTTAGGATCACACCTCTACAGAGACAGCTGGACTCTGATGAGTTCTGACACAACCAAGTTAACAGGACAGAAAGGCTCCAGTCAGAGACAGTGAGGGTAGGTAGAACTAAAAACAACCAGATGGCGAAAGGCAAGCACAAGAACAAAAGCAACAGAAACAAAACATCATCAGAAACTTGGCATCATCAGAACCCAGTTCTCCCACTGTAGCAAGTCCTAGATATCTCATCAGACTGGAAAAGCAAGATTCAGATTTAAAATCACTTCTCATGATGATGATAGAAGACTTTAAGAAGGACATAAATAACTCCCTTAAAGAAATACAGGAGATCACAGAAAAACAGGTAGAAGCCCAAAAGATGAAACACAAAAATCCCTTAAAGAATTACAACCCCCCCCCCCCAAAAAAAAAAAAAAAAAACAGGTGAAGGAATTGAACAAAAACCATCCAGGATCTAAAAATGGAAGTAGAAACAATAAAGAAATCACAAAGGGAGACTACCATGGAGATAGGGAGATAGAAATCCTAGGAAAGCAATCAGGAATCATAGAGGCAAGCACCACCAACAGAATACAAGAGATAGAAGAGAGAATCTCAGATGCAGAAGATACCATAGAAAACATTTACATAGATGTCAAAGGAAATGCAAAATTCAAAATTCTCCTAACCCCAAAACATACAGAAAATCCAGGATACAATGAAAAGGCCAAATATAAGAATAAAAGGTATAGAAGAGAGCCAAGACTCCCATCTTAAAGGGACAGTAAATATCTTCAACAAAATAATAGAAGAAAACTTCCCTAACTTAAGAAAGAGATGTCCTATGAAGGTGTTTATCCACCTACCCCAGCCCCCCTTCCCACCCTCAGATCCCCCCCTCAGTGCTCAGCCTTCAGGGTACCAATGACCTTGTCTCCCACCTATGCCCATCAAGGTCATCCTCCCCTACATATACAGCTGGAGTCATGTGTCTCTCCATATGTGCTCCTAGGCTGGTGGTTTAGACCCTGGGGAGCTCTGGCTGGTTGGTATTGTTGCTCTCACTGGTACAAATTGGCATAATTATGCTCTAATTGTATTTTGAGAGAAAAGTTTCATTTTAACAGGAAGGGTGATGTGTAGGAGGAGCTAAGGTAGGAGGAGTACTGAGAGGAAGAAAAGGAGTAAGAAGAGGAGAAGAAGAAGGAGAGGAGAAGCTAGGTGATGAAAGAGAGAAAGAGGGGGGAAACAGGGAGGCAGATATTCATGTATCTCCACCAGTCAAAGATAGTTGTTATATCTAGGTTGGTAAGTGGGTTACACCTCTGATTGAACAATTCCAAACTTATAAAGCCTATGATTAACATTATTTTTAAAAAAATGTATAAATGCAAAAAGGAAAAGGGGGCATGGGATAGGGGTTTTCTAAGGGGGGGGGCAAATGGGGAAAGAGGGTGGCATCTGAAGTGTAAATAAAATATCTAATAAAAAAAAGAAAGAGATGTCCATGAACATACAAGAAGCCTACAGAACTCCAAATAGACTAAACCATAAAAGAAATTCCTTCCATCACATAATAATCAAAACACCAAATGCACAAAACAAAGAATATTAAAAGCAGTAACGGAAAAAGGTCAAGTAACATATAAAGGCAGACTTATAAGAATTACATCAGACTTCTCACCAGAGACTATAAAAGCCAGAAGTTCCTGGAAAGATGTCATACAGACTCTAAGAGAATGCCAGCCCAGGCTACTATACCCAGCAAAACTCCTAATTACCATAAATGGAGAAACCAAGATATTCCATAACAAAAACAAATTTATGCAGTATCTTTCTACAAATACAGCCCCACAAAAGATAATAGAGGGAAAACTCCAACACAAGGAGAGAATACACCTTAGAAAAGGCAAGAAAGTAATCTTCCAACAAACTTAAAGAAGATAGCCACACAAGCATAATTCCACCTATAACAATAAAAATAACAGTAAGCAACAGTCACATTTCCTTAATATCTCTTAACATCAGTGGACTCAATTACCCAGTAAAAAGACATAGACTAACAGACTGGATATGTAAATGGGACCCAGCATTTTGCTGCATATAGGAAACGCACATCAGTGACAAAGACAAACACTACCTCAGAAGGAAAGATTATAAAACAATTTCCAAGCAAATGGTCCTAAGAAACAAGCTGGATTAGCAATTCTAATATCAAATAAAATCAACTTTCAACCAAAAAGTTATCAAAAAAGATAAGGAAGGAAACTTCATACTCATCAAAGAAAAAAAATCTACCAAATAAACTCTCAATTCTGAACAACTATGCTCCAGATGCAAGAACACCCACATTCATAAGCAAAAATTTACTGAAGCTCAAAGCACACATTGTACCTCACACAATAATGTGGGAGACTTCAGCACCCACTCTCCACAATAAACACATCATGGAAACTCATAGCTCTAAGTACCTACAAAAAGAAAGCATACACTAGCAGTTTGACAGCACACCTGAAAGCTCTAAAATAAAAAGAAACAAATACTCCAAGGGGGAGTAAACAGAAGAAAATACTCAAACTCAGAGCTGAAATCAACCAAGTAGAAAGAAAAATAATTATTCAAAGAATCAGCAAAACCAGGAGATGGTTCTTTGAGAAAAATCAACAAGATAGATAAACCCTTAGCCAAACTGACCAGACAGCACAGAGACAGTATCCAAATTAATAAAATCAGAACTGAAAAGGGTGACATAACAACAGAAACTGGGGAAATTAAAAAAAATTATCAGATCCTACTACAAAAGCCTATACTCAACAAAACTGGAAAATCTGGATGAAATGAACAATTTTCTAGAGAGATATTAGGTACAAAAGTTAAAACAGGAGCAGATTAAACCATCTAAACAGTCTCTTAAAGCCTAAAAGAATAGCAGCAGTCATTAAAAGTCTCCCCACCAAAAAAGCCCAGGACAGGATGATTTTAGTGCAAAATTCTATCAGACCTTCCAGGAACTCCTAATACCAATTCTCTACAAACTAATCCACAAATTAAAAATAGAAGAAACACTACCCAATTTGTTCTATAAAGCCACAATTATGCTCATACCTAAACCACACAAAGACCCAACAAAGAAAGAGAACCAATCTCCCTTATGAATATCCATGAAAAAATACTCAATAAAATTCTCACAAACTTAATCCTAGAACATATCAAAACAATCATCCATCATGATCAAGCAGGCTTTATCACCAGAATGCAGGGATGGTCCAATATACAGAAATCCATCAATGTAATTCACAATATAAACAAACGCAAAAAACCCCACATGATCATTTCAGTGGATACTGACAAAGCATTTGACAAAATTCAGCACCCCTTCATGGTAAAAGTCTTGGAAAGATCAGGAATTTAAGGCCCATGCCTAAACATAGTAAAAGCAATGTACAGTAATCCAACAGCCAACATAAAACTAAATGGAGAGAAACTTGAAGCAATCCCACTAAAATCAGGGACTAGACAAGGCTGCTCACTCTATCCCTACCTATTCAATATAGTACTGGAAGTCTTAAATAGAGCAATTAGACAACAAAAGGAGGTGAAAGGTATATAAGTTGGAAAGAAAGAAGTCAAAACATAACTATTTCCAGATGATATGATAGTATACTTAGGTGACCCCAAAATTTCCAACAGAGAACTACTAAACCTGATAAACAACTTCAGCAAAGTAGCTGAATATAAAGTTAACTCAAACAAATCAGTAGCCTTCCTCTACTTGAAGGATAAATGGGCTGAGAAAGAAATTAGGAAGATGACACAATATTCACAAATAATATAAAATACCTTGGTGTGAAGCTAACTGAGCAAGTGAAAGATCTGTATGGCTGGAACTTCAAGTCTCTGAAGAAAGAAACTGAAAATTTCAGAAGATAGTAAGATCTCCCATATTCATGGCTTGGCACAATTAATATTGTAAAAATGGCCATCATGCTGAAAGCAATGTACAGATTCAATGCAATCCCCATCATATTTCCAACTCAATTCTTCATAGAGTTAGAAAGAGCAATTCTCAAATTTATTTTGAGTAACAAAAAAACAAAGATAGTGAAAACTATTTCCAATAATAAAAGAACTGGGGGAAATCACCATCCCTGACCTCAAGCCATACTACAGAGCAGTAGTGATAAAAACTGCATGGTATTGGTACAGAGATAGGCAAGAAGATCAATGGAAAAGAATTAAATACTCAGAAATCAACCCACATACCTTGATCTCTGACAAAATAGCTAAAACCATCTAGTGGAAAAAAGACAGCATTTTCAACTAGAAAATTCTAGTTCAACTGGAGATCAGCAAGTAGAAGAATGCAAATTGATCTATTCTTATTTCCTTGTACAAAGCTCAAGTCCAAGTGGTTCAAGGACCTCCACATAAAACCAGATACACTAAAACTATTAGAAGAGAAAGTGGAGAAGACCCTAAAACACATGGGCACAGGGGAAATTTTTTTGAACAGAACACCAATGGCTTATGCTCTAAGATCAAGAATTTACAAATGGACCTCATAAAATTGCCAAGCTTCTGTAAGGCAAAGAACACTGTCAATAGGACAAAACAGTAACCAACAGATTGTGAAAAGATCTTTACCAATTCTACATCTGATAGAGGGCTAATATCAAATATATACAAAGAACTCAAGAAATTAAACTCCAGACAACCAAATAACCCTATTAAAAATGGGGTACAGAGCTAAACAAAGAATATTCAATTGAGGACTTGAATGATCAAAAAGCACCTAAAGAAGTGTTCAACATCCTTAGTCATCAGGGAAATGCAAATCAAAACAAACCTGAGATTCCACCTCACACCAGTCAAAATGGCTAAGATCAAAAATGTAGGTGATAGCAGATGATGGCGAGGGTGTGGAGAAAGAAGAACACTCCTCCATTGTTGGTGGGATTGAAAGCTGGTACAACCACCCTGGAAATCATTCTGGTGTTTCCTCAGAAAACTGGACATAGTATTACCTGAGGACTCAATTATAACACTCTTGGTTATTTACCCAAAGATGCTCCAAAATATAACCAGGTCACATGCTCCATTATGTTCATAGCAGCCTTATTTATAATAGACAGAAGCTGGAAAGAACCCAGATGTCCTTCAACAGAGAAATGAATACAGAAAATGTACATTTACACAATGGAGTATAGCTCAGCTATTAAAAACAATGAATTCATAAAATCCTTAGGTAAATGGATGGAACTGGAAAATAACATCTTGAGTGAGATAACCCAATCACAAAAGAATACACATAGTATGCATCCACTGATAAGTGGATATTAGCCCAAAAGCTCACAATATTCATGATACAACTCACAGACCTCATGAAGCTCAAGAATAGGGAAGATCAAAGTTTAGGTGCTTTGGTCCTTCTTAGAAAGAGTAACAAAATACTCAAGAGAGCAAATGCGGTGACAAAGTGTGGAGCAGAGACTGGAGGAGTGGCCATTTAGAGACTGCCCCATCTGGGGATCCCTCCCACATGCAGACACTCTTGTGGATGCCAGGAATTGCATGCTGACAGGAGCCTGATGTACATGTTTCCTGAGAGGCTCTGCAAGAGCCTGACATATACAGAGGCAGATGCTCACAGGTAACCATTGAACTGATTATGGGGTCCCCAATGGAGGAGTTAGAGAGAAGAGTAAAGGAGCTGAAAAGGCTTGAGGCCCCATGGGGAGAGTGAAAATACCAACCAACCAGAGCTCCCAGGGTCTAAACAGCCAGCCTGAGAACACACATGGAGAGACCTATGGCAACAGCTATATATGTAGTGGAGGATGGCCTTGTCCAGCATCAGTGGAAGAGGAAGTCCTTGGTCATGTGAAGGCTGGATGCACCAGTGTGGAAATTCGAGGACAGGTAGGTAAGATTGGGTGGATGAGTGGGGGCACACCCTCATAGAAGCAGGAGGAGGGAGGAAAGGATAAGGGGTTTCTAGAGTGGATGAGGAAAGGGGATAACATCTGAGATGTAAATTTAAAAATATCCAAAAAAAAAACAGATAATAGAACTGGCTATTGCAGTCAAGCATTTGAGACTTTCATCAACAATTTAGTATTACCTATTTTACTGGGGTTCCTTATAATCCTTAAGGACAGGGTATTGTGGAATGGGCCCATGGAACTTTAAAACAATATCTTCCACAATTTATTTAAATCATGTTCTTTTTATTTTAAAAATTTTAAAAAGTTTGGATGCCAAGAAACTCTCTACTGAATTTCTGTGGCACCCTACAACTAGGTATACTGATGTCTAGGTGAAAAGGAAGGATTCACTTGCTGGCATATTGCATGATCCTGATCAGATAGTTAATATGGGGAAGAGGACATGTTTGTGTTTTTTCTGCAGGATGCTGAAGGAGCATGGTGGCTACCAGAGTGATTGATGAGAAATGATGATGCTGGGACAAAGAATGATACTGACTTGTGAACTTGCTGAATGCCCTGATAATGGTGACTGGAAAGCTGTATTGGACATATGTTCCTGATCCACCTTTGCTTGCTTATATTCCAGATGGGACAAGCTGTCTTGCCTCAAGTTTCAGACCTTGTGAGACAGAGAATCAAAAAGAGAAGTTATAATGACTCTTGTATATTTCTTAAATGTGACCAGTTATTCAGATTTAATCATGGACTGGTCTAGAAATCAAATCCAATATTGGAAGTAACAGTCTTCATTTGGAAAGCTGGTTCTGGACATTTTTAGAGACATATTTGGAGGTTAGCTGCAGTTCTCTAAGATGTTATGTTAGCAAGAGATAAAGTTGGGACAGGATCTGTATTTCAAACCAGTGTTAGTGTATGTTTTAAGACTCTTTTAATTGCCATGTTAAAATTACTTTTGTTTCTTCTACAGTATTTAATGTAGGTTGTACTGATGTCTGTTTTAGGGGTTGTCTATCAACCAGCTTTTGTTTTATTGCCCTGAGTATTACAGGAACTTGGTATTCTGAAAAAAGCTTGCATGTACTGGAAGAAGTGAGGCAGGCTTTAAGCAGAAGCAAGAGGGTAGTGGGCTTGATTATTCCTGGTATAACAGCTTTAATTACATTAATTGCTAGCACCACTGCAATTGCTTTGATACAAGAAGTTAAGACAGCTACTTTTGTTAATAATTTAGCAAATAAATGTTACTGATGTGATGAGTATACAAGAGGATTTAGATAGGCATTTGGAAAAACAGATTGATGCTCTTATTCCTATCCAAGTTATTGGAAGGAGGTTCAGAGTTTAAGAGTAAGTACCTATAGTGTCATGCCAAATACCAATGGATTTGTGTTACTTATAAAATTTACAACAAAAGTCATTATAATTAGGAAAAAGTTTAAAGACACTTGCAGAGTATTTGGTATAATTATAATACCTCTCAGAATATTTTAACTTTCCATAGTGAGATTGTGAATTTAAAGAATGCTGCTTTGCTGAGCTCTGATGCTACAGATACTGCTGATAAACTTATCCATGGCCTGAGATCAGTTTTCCCATTTTGGTCAAGCTTTAAGATGGCATATATAGCTTGATCATGAATATAGCATGATCTTTTTGTCCTCGGAATATTTTATTCCTGCCCATTGTGTTAAAGCATGTCTTTAACAACAGCAACCTGTTGGCAGCCAAAGTTCATGGCTTGAAGCTGAAAATGAACCCCCAAAAAGAGTTATTAATGTAACAGGCTGGTAAGCCAAGGACAGGTAAGATACTGCACAGAGCCTCACCAACCTAAGACAGAAATGCATTGCTTTTGATAATGCATATTGCACAATGGGTAAGGAAGGCATTTTGTCAGAATGACCTAAGATAGGCTCAGTCTTGTTTATGAAATAAAAAATGGGGAGATGTGGCAATCTTTTGAGGCTGCTTGGCAGGAATCTGACATTGGCCAAAAACAAGAAAAGGGGGCATCAGGTAAGAATCTGACATTAGGCTAGAACAAAAAATTAATTTCAGGTAGGAATTTATATCTTAGGCTAGAACAAAGAAGTAGGCTTCAGGCATGAAAATGACTTTGGCCTAGGACAGAGAAGTTGTCTCAGATATTTTGGTCATCCTGATAAGCCCTTAGAAACAGTAATTACGGGAACGATCACAGGATTTTGTTTATTGCCTTGTTTGTTCTTTGACTATTCGAGTTTATTGTCTTGCTTGTTCTTTGACTATTGTATTGCTAGTTCCTAAACCTAGAACTGACCTTAATACTTGCATGTAATTAAAATGGTATAAAAGCAGATTGGGAAAAAATTAAAAAAAAATAAGATTTAATATGTTCATCTTTTTTCTCATTCTAAATTGGTACAATATTAATAACTATTTAAATGGCTTATTAGGAAAAATAAATCAAACGATTTGTAAAAAGTCCCTATAAAACCCTGATTATCTGAATATGTAAGATTTTTAAGATTCACCTCTACTATGAAAAAGCCCTTGCAAATTGCTCTTCCCAATTTTACATTAAAAAGCTCAAAAGATGGAAAGCAACAGCTTTGGGGGCTCTATGCATGGCTATATGACAAATGTCATATAGAAAGAACTGAAGGAGATAAAGTGGAAGCCCATTTACTGAAAACTAATTCAGTTGAAGGCATAAACTGTTGTGGAGAAGTACAGGACAATTTTGGTGAATTTTTGAAGAATGAGTATGGACTAGCATGGAAGTGATAAACTTCTGGTAGCTACAATTTGAGAGAGGACCCCACATTGTCCTGAGTAGTATTTCCAGAAATCTAAACGTGACTGTCAGTGTTGAGGAATTTCTTTTATTTATTTATTTATTTATTTATTTATTTATTTATTTATTTATGTGTACAGTGTTCTGCCTGCATGTATGCCCTTCAGGTGAGTTGAAGGGTAGCAGATTTCATGATAGATGCTCATAGGACACCATGTGGTTTCTGGGAATTGAACTCGGGGCCTCTCAGAGAATAGCCAGTGCCCATAAATGAGTTAGACACAGGTAAAAACAAGTCAAGTCAGAGAATGAGAAAAAGTCAGAGGATTAGAACAGATTGTCAGGATTACTTTGAGGCAAATCAGTCTGAAGCCAAGAGAAGCCAGTTAGAATCAGTCAGCTTGACGGATTAGATTGTACAGAGGCTAGAAGCTTCAAGGCCTAAGCCTAGAGATAGAACAGAGAAGGAAATACTCTATTTCAGTCCAAGCTGTGTATTCATACAACTTGGGTACAGCTCCCATCTCATCATTTCATCTGAAGAATAAAAGTGACACTTGTTTTACATATCAGATAAAGATATATCAGCATATAGCTCTGATTTTCTCAAGATTTGGTAGAAAGCTTAATCACTGTGCAATAAATCTAAGCCTCCCTTATATGATAGAAGCCTGACTGGATCTTTTTTTCAGATGGCCAGCTAGTACATTCTGCCTAGTTTAGCCCCCTAAGTGCTTTTTGTCATGTATATTGTGAGGAATACAAAATATATAGGATGTGATTTTCAGTGGAATAGAACAAAAATATTTCTACAGCCAAGGAACATCATAGGAATAAAAAAAAAAAGAAAATTCAGTAATGGAAGCATTCTTTAATCATTTAAGATCCCCATCCAGATAGACAGATGCTGAATAAAAGACTAAGTTTTAATTACAAGATTATTAAATGATACTTTCCCCTGTAGCTGATAGCCACACTAATTTGGTGTGTAAAAAGAATAAATTTTATTTTAGTATGACAGCTTTGTCAATTTGAAACCTCCTAGATTCATCTAGAAAGACAGTTTCACTGAGAGATTGTTAATGTTGGATTTTCCTGAGCATATGTCTATGGAGAATTGTCTTAAGGTAATTGGTATAGTAAGATCTAGCACCTCCACCATGAGAATACCATTTCATAGGCAGGAAGTACTGCACTTTATAAGAGTGGTGACCAATCTGAATACAAACAATCAAGTAAACAGATATTAATTTTTTTCTTACTCTTTCTTATCTTGGAATGTCACTAGAAGCCTCAAACTCCTGTCAATGTGAACTCACCACAATAGTGGATGTTATTCTAGAGTTCTATAATGAATAAACACTTTCTTTCCTAAACTACTTTTTGTTTGAATGTTTTATTGCACATATAGTGAAGGAGCTGTATGCCTGGACAGCTCTGTCTGGAATTTAGGGAAGTCTAAATTCTAGAAGAGAAGCAAACTAGAGCATGATAGAAAACATAATATCCAGCTGGAAGTCAGATTAATATGCATGATTGCAGATTAATATAAATACTTGATTTCTATTGCCCAATAAAACATGTTGGATTTCAAGAAAACTTACAGAAAATATTAACACAAAAGCTGCAAATAATTTGGAAGATAGATTGGCCTATGCTTATACAGTTAACATAGATGTCCTATAATCTAGCAACTGTTCTTATATAGTTACTTGACTGATTCAATAGTTGTAGATCCATGAATGTTTATAAATGCCTTATTCATAATCAGAAACAGAAAGCAATATACATTTCCTTCAGAAATTCCTCAAACTATGACCTTTCCATACAATATTACTTTTCTGAAAAATAATGAATGAACTCTCAAGTCACGAAAGAGCAGATTACTTAAACTCATATTACTACTAAAATTACTAGTTTGAGAAGTGATACAATTTGAAGACCCAGTTATAGCTGTTGTTTGTTTGTTTGACTAATTTATTCATTGTTTTATTTCATTTCTTTTTTATTTCATGTGTATTTACACATGTGTGTTGTGCATGTGTGTGTATGTATTCAACTGTATCTAGGCATACATGTGTGAAAGTTCATGAGCATGCAAAAGCCTAGGGATAATTTCCAGAATATTATGTCTTATTCTTTGAAACAGAACCTTTCAACCAAACACAGAATTTATCTACATGGTTAGTCTCACTAACCAGATTGCCTCAAGGATCTCCTGTCTATTCCTTCCAAGTCTGGTGTTACAGAATTTTTATAGGACCAAGGCTGACCCAGAATTCACTACATAGTACAAGTTGGTCTTATACCAACCCTTAGCCTGATTAATGTAAAGTTAAAATTACAAGGAACCACACCTACATCATTATATGAATTAATTGTAAAATGTAAAATAATGCCAAATAGATCAACTGAGTCACTAGAGATTGTAAAATGAAAAATAATAGGAAACAGATCAATTGAGTCATGAGATATACTAGGTAATTCTTTTATACTAAGCTATTCTATAGAATATTGAAATGTATTTTTCAAAACCCAAATAATGAACCTTGATATGTATGTTTTCAAAAAGCATTTAAGGAGATTCTAAAACTGAAATATGATATGTGACATGACCTCACTTGTGTAAGTGGTTAGAAGTGCTTACCTATTCAACTTTAGAAATGAGTAGAATCTGAAAGATTAAAAACATCAGAAATTGAACATATGCACTATACTCTCACAGTGTTGTCCACTGTGGGGAAATGAGGACAGAATCATAATTCTGTTGTCACGGTGCATGTGTATTGAAATGAAACATGAAGTGTGTAAGTGGAGGATGCTGAGAGACAGGTTCTCACTGCAGAAAAAATTATAAATAATCAAGAGTTTGAGGCTAGAATAATTTTTGATATGATGGGGTAATGAGATGCCAATTGAATTAATGTCAATCTTTATGAAGAGTTTTATGTCTAACTATAAAATATTTTAATTCATATAGTTCAATTTACAATATTTCTTTGTTTATTAGTATAAAAGATCAAAATAGTGATCCACAACATCAGTGAACATATATACACATAAATGAATGATGAGTTTTAGATTGAAACAAACATTTAAAACATGAGTAGATAGCACCAAAACCAAGGAAATACTGTAAATACACACACACACACACACACACACACACACACCAGGGTTCTTTATAAGGACATGAGAGACAACTAAAAAGCTGTTTCCAATGCCCAGAGCTAGAATAAAAGAAATAACAAAATAAATAAAATAGAATTTGATTAAACAAATACCCATGATCCCTACTTATATGAATAAATAATTGAATAAAGAAATTTGAGAAAATAGATGAGTCTCCCATCTAGGGGAATTCTAAATAATTTATGTAGATACTATACCCTCAAGGAGATAGAATATAACTTGCTATTACTTCAAGTTGGCTGCATGTAGTGACTCTGTAAAGGGAAGGAGAAATAGCAATTTCACAGTTGGAAGACATGGTATACACTATCTCGGTCAGATGGTCAAGTTTATGCTCAAAATGATGTCATTTTGGTAACATGAATACTTATCAAAGTAGTAAGAATGCCACTCAATTATCTTCCTCTCCCAACTTATAATTTAGTCAATGCATAAGAAAAATCTTCAGAAAATTCCAAAAGATGTATAATGCATTCAACAATATTTATCTGTAATTCTTAAAACTATCAATGTCAAGAAATCAGAAAAGGCCAAGAAACTGTAAAAACTATTAAAAGTACTGTAAAATTCAGAATAGAATACTGTAAGAGAAAGGGGACATGGCCTCATGTTTACCATGGCTCCATAATTTGGATGTAACTGGGGTGGTAAAGAAATGAAGATACTTCAGATAACGGGCTACACAGACAGAAAGCTAGGATCAGATGGTCCTAACTCTCCATTGCAAAAGTCTCAGCAACCTAGAATCTCAGTGTGTTTATTAAGTAGAGTTAAACAGAGATGTGGAATTATTGCATACAGCTGGACAAGGAGGTTGGGTTATTACATACAGATAAATAGAAAGGCAGAATTTATGGTATGCTGCTAATCTCTGTAGGAGAAGTCTCTGCATGTGATCAATATATATATATATATATATATATATATATATATATATATATATATAAAGAGGAGCACAAACTATCAACACTCATTCTCAGTTCCCTTGAAAGGCTTTGCCATCCCTCTGAGCTCAATGTTATGAAGTCATTAATATGGCTGCACCTATATCAAAAATATATTCACTCCACAGTTGAGAGACTCAGGGCTTTCTCTGCTCCCTATACAACACTAGTTCAAAGGTAAGGGAAACTAAGTAAGTTATGGATTTTAGTCCACAACATATCAATATTGGCTCATTTATGTTACAGTGATTCTCAACATATGGGTCATGGTTCCTTGGGGCCACATATATAGATTCTGTATATCAGATATTTACAGCAATTCATAACAGTAGCAAAATTACAGTTATAAAGTAGTTATGAAATAATTTTATGGTTGGGAATCACTACAACATGAAAAACTATTAAAGGGTCATAGAATTAGGAAGGCTGAGAACCACTGGTGATAGATAAACTATATTAATTTATGTACATGGACAAAATGAACCAAATCAATGTAGTTGAAATTAATTAATATTTTAAATCAGATGTTTTATTTAGAGAAACTATGTGTTGCATACTATATAATCTTTCTTATATCTATAATTCCTGAATTAAAAGTTGATTTTATTTTTAAATTGAGGTGGAATAGTCTCTTACCTGAAGAGAAATACTTCATACATGTCAAAAGTTATTATAATCTTCACGAAAAATACTAGTACCAGGAGTCTTAGTGGCCAAAAAATGTCATTAATGATTGAAATAGAACCTGTGGTTAACCTAAAGAATTCGGGATCAAATAAGAATGACTATGTCATGCATTGGCCAGATTATCAGTCTTTCATTTGCTATGAGCCAACAATAAAATTTAAGGCAAAGCCAAACAGGTGGCAGAAAAATAAATTTTATGTAAGTTTGTCTCGGCAAAGGCAGAGCGAGCTGCTTTGCCTCTTGTACATAAAGTCCCATAGCCAGCATGATGTCACCTCAGCCAATCCTGAGGGCTTTCCATGTCACCCTCACAAGATCATTTACAGGTGGATGGGAAGTTTGAAAAGATGTAAAGATTCTGGCTATAAGCACACTTGCCAGAGCAATAAGATTCCAAGAGGCTCTTGAAAAACATAGAAAGAAATGAGAGATATGCATGAAAATAATAGACTAGTTCATCACATCAGTGATTGAAGAATCTACTTTTCAAAATACTGTTTTCATGCCTTAGCTTTTAAGGGTTTTTTTTTTCATCTTTCACTTTTATCAGTTTGAAAGATTCTAAATTGTTGAAGATGTCACTGGGCAATTAATTTACAATTCATAAATAATTGATTTACACTCCATAAATTCATGTGGAGTTGGGAGTGGAAAGACTTTTTTTTTTTTTTTTTTTTTTTAGTTCATTTTGTAAAACTAAAAGACGATTCAACTTTCCCCACCCTGAAGGAACCACTTATACAGAGTATTAAGACTATCACCCTTGAGATCACAAAGCCTCCTCCTCCCTGCATATTGGCTTTTGGTTTGTTTGTTTCTAGATAAATTATACCGGGAAATATTAGACTTCATAAATTTTAGTTTTAATTTTACAAATAGAAAAGCAATCTATGATGGGTATCCTAGATTGAGAGATTTCATTGCATGTAAGTAAAATTTAAATGTCTTTTTTTTTCTGACAAGGCTTACCAAGTCCATTTTATTTTTGTCTATAGAAGCAAATTTTATGAATTAGTCATTACCACTCCATTGTTCATTTATATATACTTAAATAAATCAATTAAGCTATAAAGGTGATACATAAAATATTAAGCATAGAGTACAAGGATAGAAAAATATTTATCTTAATGTTCAAAATGTGGATCTGCCCACCAGAATCCCCTCTGAATTTCCCTCTTAATCAAACTACATATCAACTACTACATGCCAAATGGCTACTCTGGCTAAATAAGAGTTGACATCAGCAGAAATATAATTTGAACAACTGACTCACAAGAAAGCTATGTTTCAGCATACAAGTCTCATTTCCAAACCACTTGCTTTGAACGTGATGTCAACAAACTCTCTCGTAACTCTAAGTCTATGCAATACTATTACTATATATTTCCCCCTACCTTCATGAATTGTCACATTTTAATGAAAGCCTTAAGTTCCCATGAAATTTAAGGTCAAATCTTAAATGATGTAATTTTGCCCTCAGTTATGTAACAAAAAAGGAAGAAAGGTATGTGTGCACACATATACTATTTAAATGTTCTTGGGTCACACAGAATGTGCAGCTTCCTATTTATTATGCTCTTTGTCATTAATTTTCATTTTTACATATCTTATTTCATGAAAAGACTCTATCTAAATGGTTTATTTCACAAAATGGCCCAAGCAACATTGAATTATGATGTAAGAACAGAATTCATATAAAATTCCATCTTAAATAGGTTTTTACAAATGTCGGCACAATGATATTTCATAGTAATTGCTGCAAACAGAAATTTTCTTCTGTGTTTTCCATATGCTATTGAGTTATTTTGTTCAAAAATATTTGTCAATTATGTTCAAGATACCATCTCAGGTATTAGAGTCATAGCATTGAAGAAATTGCCAAAATACCTGATCTCCTGCAGGTCTTCTTCATGAAGGAGAGGAAAAAATATGAACAATGAATATAATACATAAAATAATGAGTATAGTGTAGGGGGAGATATTTAGAAAATGCCACAGCATGGGCCGGCTATCTAATTGGCAGCCCTGCTTAGCTCTGGCCACCATGTTCCACACTAGAAGAGACCAGAAGCTATTCGTGCCGTAGCTAGAAGTGGTCAGAGGCCAACTGTGCCACAAGTAGACCCATGAGACACCAACATGGGGGAAGGCTCTGCCAATCCACCACACTGAATCTACAAAGTTCAGCTGAAGCCCAGACAATATCTGCCATCCTCGCAATACCTGGTAGAAATGAGACTCTTAAAACTTAATGATTATCTAAAGGATTTATATATTTGGTGATGCTCAATCAACAAGATGCCCACACAATTAGAGTTGTTACCCAATATCTAATCTTTTGATAGAAGTTGCTATCCAGGACAGCTTTGTACCCATTTGTTGTTCTCCATGGCTGATAGCCTCCTTCTCCTCCTATCCTCAATTTCTTCCCTCCCCTTCCTCTTTTTCTCCCCTCCCTTTCCTCTCTTTCTCTCCCAGCTCCACCTCCTCTTCTACTGCCTAATCACCAGCTCCACTGAGAATACAGTGTAGCAGAGTAAGTATCCTGCTACAGTATTGTGTTTCTGAAATGAGGCAGAGGAAGAGGGATTGGGAATGAGCATTAGCAAGAGTGATGAGATGTGAGAAAGGAGAATAATAGTGACTGAAGAACACTTGCAGAAGGTGAGTTATATATGGACATTTGAAAAGAGTGTATTCCAGAATGAGAAAATATTAAAAATACACTCAAAATTAGGAATGTTGAGATAATAGAAGATATATGTCCTATAAGTTTAAGAACTTTGGCTTTGTAACTATAGAAGCTTCAGCAAAAACCAAAAAATTTCAAAACTTGGAAAGGAGAAAATAAAGTCGAAGATCAAAGAACGCTGGGGATGTAGCTCAGTGGTAGAGTAGCTTGTCTAGCAGCTTCAGATCCTGTGTTTAATCACCAGCACATTTCACATACAAGAAAAGGAAGGAGGGGACAGTTTAAAAGCAAAAACAATGGAAAACAATGTCCATCAAAAAGAGCACATACTGTTCTTGCAGAAGAGCTAGATTTGGTTCCAAGAGCTCGGCTAATATTCACATATAACTGCAGTTCCAGGGAACCTGACATGCTCTGCTGCCTTACAGGCACTGCATACATGTGTTGCATGTACATGTTGCATGCAGGCACTCACACATACACAAAAAATAAGTCCCTTTTTCAAACGTGTAACAGATAACAAAATAGGGTCATTAAATGTATTTATAATGCAACAATTGCACTAACTGACAAATGTTTTAAATATGGCATTTAGAGACTATAAATGTCAGCTAATGCTATGTACGTTGCCTGTAAGAGTCACTCTTTAAATGTGGAGCACAGAGAGGTTAAAATTTTTAAAAAATGAAGAACGGTTGATCATGCTAAATTTAAAAAAAAACTTAGTTTGTTGTACTTCATAAATATTAGACAAAATAATATCCAAGTAATGATTATTACAAGAATAAAGAGAGATTCAGCACAAGGCAGAAGGTCAATATACCAATAAAACATAATAATTCTAGTTTTGTCTGTTTCTAATAAAATCACAGAGGCAAAAGCTTATAGAACCAAAAGAGAAGTTATTAAATTCACAAGCAACTGAATATTTCAAAATCTCCTGCTCAATAATTGAGTGAATACCTAGATCACATTAAATAACAATAGTTAAGAATCCTACATACCAACTCATCCTGACTGGCACTTGTAGAATACTCCATTCCTGAAGGACAAAATGCATACTTTTTTTGAAAAAAAAATTGACATTACACACTCACAAAGACATACCATGCTCTATAATAATGTAATCTCAATAAATATAAAAGACTTGAAATTATATAATGTAC
Organism: Arvicanthis niloticus; assembly: GCF_011762505.2. NCBI lineage: Eukaryota > Metazoa > Chordata > Mammalia > Rodentia > Muridae > Arvicanthis > Arvicanthis niloticus. Next base: position 86,426,954 of record NC_047659.1, on the reverse strand, counting down.
ATGCTATGATTATCATTACTGGAATCAGTATTTAAAATCTAGATAGCTGAGAAATAGACACTTGGAAATTGTGTGTGTGTGTATACACACACACACACACACACACACATATATATATATATATATATATATATATATATATATATATATATCCACACACATATATTAAGTAAAAATAAAAAATAATCACAATGGAAATCAGCAATTATTTTGAATTAGATGGAACATGAAAACACAAGATACTAAATTGTGGAATGCTGCCAAACAGGGCTCTGGGGAAATGCACAGGATAAATTCATTTATAATCAAAGTGATATGATAAATCTGAACTTATATTGTAGGGCACTGGAAATGGAAGAGCAAGCTAACATTGAAGTAAGTCAAGAGAAAGAAATAACAAGTTTGACATAAATAAAGTAGGAAGCAATGAGGAAAATAATATACTGACTCTTTAAAGAAACAATATAATTGAACAGCCTATAGCAAAATTGATGAAGAAAACTCCAGTTAAAAATTAATACTACAGGATAGAATATTAGGTGGGTCATTCCCACAGTTGCTAAAAACAGGACAATGATAACAAAACACAATAAATTTGATAAAAACCACAAAGTCCAAAAGCTTATACAAGAGAAGATAGCCTAAAGAATCCTCCACATTTAACTTAACAGAATTCAAAGCCTAAAGCCTCTCCACAAATAACTCCCAATGCCCAGATAGTGTTGCTTGGGGATTCTAACAAATGTTTGTGGAAGAAATGGTACCAAGCCTCCAAAAAATTTGGCCAAAGTAAAGAAATGGGCCCATCACATTCTGTGAAGTCAGAACTAACTAACTAATCAAAGGGAGAGAGAGAGAGAGAGAGAGAGAGAGAGAGAGAGAGAGAGAGAGAGAGAGAGAGAGAGAATTTAAAAACACAAACCAGTATTCAACAGGCAAATAGACAAAATAGCACAGAAGAATACTGACAAAACTTAAATCTGACAATATATTAAATGCTTGCACATCAGGATAAAATAGGAGTTATGCTGACATGATTTAAGTTGAGTATTTAAAAGTAATCACTACAAATTATTTATTAAAGAAGGCTTTAGAAAAGAATATGGTCATTTCCACAGATGTAGGAAAACTATTTAGCAAATAACCATATAGCTCTATGTAGCATATATTCAAATATATAGCATATATTCATATATAAAGCATACATTCAAATATATGCTATATAGGTTTCATTTTGGGGTTTCCATGTATAGTTCTTGTGGTTTCACTCCCATTCCTGCTACCCTGTAGGAGCCTCCACCACATCCTGGTCCCCTTTCTCTTCCCAATGACTCCCTTCTGCTTTCCTGCCACATGCATTGTGAGTCTTTTCTTCCCATTCATTTGTTTGCCTCCTCACAGTGCTCTGTTATCAACCCCTTTTATCATCTCACGATTCTGTTTAACACAATCTAAATGGCCTCACCAGAATTAAAGGAAAATAATGAAAGCAGACTGGGCATACAGAAAGAGGAACATTTTTGTTTTCATAGCTCACCATCTCTGTGTTACATCTGGTTAAGCCCACAGAAACACTACTAGAATCATTAAGTTATCTAGAAAGATAACAAATCAGGTCAGTGTGAGATTCATCTCAGTTGATTTGACAAGACAGAAACACCAGAAGACAAGCTTCTTGTAACTGTGAGGGAGTTTCTGAATGGAGTGTATTGAGGTAGGAAGACTTAAATGTGGATGGCCCACCCCATGGGGTGAATGGTCCAAGAATTAATAAAAAGAAGGAATTGAGCTGAGCACTAGGGTTCATCTCTCCCTGCTTGCTAACAGCTGATGCAATGTGAAGAGCTGCCTCAAGCTCCTACCCCCAGGACTCCCCATCATGATGGGCTATATAGAGCTGTGAGCAAGAAAAACAAAAGACCTTTCTTAAATAGATTTTGTTACTGCAACAATGTAATGATAGATTTAATATGTAAAATGCTATTATTTGTATATGCTAAGAACGAACATTTGGACACTTCAGTTTAAAATAATCATGTATAATATAAAAATGTAAAATTTAAGATATTTTTGTATATATGACTTATATATTAAAAACTATAAAATATTTCTGAGAAAAATTACAGATGGTTAATATGAGGAGGTTTGCTATTATCAGAGATTTGAATACTCAATAATGTTACTTTATATATACTCATTAAATATTGACCTTTGTAACTGTTGTTTCTGTAGACAGATATTTCCATTGTTCTTGAATAAACTCAAAAGAGATATCCCAGAAGGCTTTCAACAGTGGATGATGAAGCAAGGCAGAACTACATGAAAACAAAGGTGCAACTTCAAGACATAGAAAATAGTGGCACTGAACAAAAGAAAGTAGAGTTAGCGACTTGAAACATAAAGGTGAGCGAAGCAATGTAGAATTATGGAAAAGAAACACCTTCAAACATGGTTAAAATAAAATGTTTTTGTTTTGATTTATTTTGTTTTGTTCTCCAGCATAAACCAGAGAGAGAGAAAGGGAGAGAGAGAGAGAGAGAGAGAGAGAGAGAGAGAGAGAGAGAGAGAGGGAGAGAGAGAGAGAGAGATGCCTCTTGAGAGAGATTGATGATAGGGGTAATGAAGGAAGGATAGGCACACAGTCTTCAAAATCATTCTTTAGCCAAATAGCAGCCCCAGAAATGTAAGAGGAAACACACACACACTCACACACACACACACATACACACACACACACACACACACACACACACACACACACACACACATCTTCCTACAGGAAGCCTTCACATGCTGAGCCAAACCTACACATCCAAAGTCCCACTCACCAGTGATGTGGAGTAGACAAGCACATGTCAGCTATAATAATTTCAGAGTACAGAGCACAAGCTGCGGACTGGAGAATTGGATGCGTTAGACAATTTGATGTCAGATCAACAAGAGCCCTGCCTGACCTCTCTATTGTTTTGTTATTTTTGTTTGTTTATTTTACATTTTATGCTTAATTTTGAAAGTTTACAGCTGGAAGAATGGAGATATTTGTTAATAAATTCATGATTTTATGGTCAAAACAGCCTATAGTGAAGTTTAGTTGTATTTGGTTATCTTTAAGGATACATTACTGATAACATCCTCTTGTTACAGCAAATGTGTCAAGACTTACTGTAGGATGGTGAGAATGTGGACTTGTCTTCATGTGTACCAGTACCCTCAATCCTAGGTACAGAAGAGTTAGAAGTGAGGACTCAGACTCTTTCATGTCCTTTATTCACACTATTTCTTTCAGCCCCAACATCCATATCCATTAGCGTCTTTAAATCCACATCCTATGGAAAAGAAAATGAACTTTAAGGAATATCTGGTCACCCAAGAGTTCAATAAATGTCAGTTACTGTTATCATCTCTCTCGCTCAAGCTTAAGTTTGAATCCTTTGCTCTTCTTCTGTTCATGTCCTATCTTTGTCTTAAGACACAGGGACACCTCTTTTTACATAAGTCAATGTTGATGTGTCTTATCTACTTTTCAGTGGACACTATGACCAGCCGTGTGTATTAATGAACCAAACAAGCTTCTAGAGGCAAAGTCTGAATCTGTCCCACCATGCCATCATGGTGTCTGACATCTTACAATAAGTATAATCGTAGAGCATCTTTGTTCCTTTTTGCATGGGCATGTGCATTCATGTGTGTATGGGAGTTCTCATGCATGTGTAGGAACATGTAGAGATGAGAGGTCGATGACAAATTTCTTACTTGATCATTCTCTGTTTTATTTACTGAGGCAGGGTGTCCCTCTAGACCCAGAACTCACCTATTTAGTCATTTTAGGTAGCATGCTTCCTCTGTCTAGTTCCTGTGTATTGGTTACCACACTTTCCTGGCTTTTAGTGGGCCCTGGAGATAGAGACTCTGGCTCTCACATTTAAACAGAAAGTACTTTAACTACAGAGCCATCTCTCCACCCCTCATTGAATAGTTTCTTGAACTTGAAACCAAAATTGGTATTTCTTGGTTTTTAAACATTCTGCCTACACCTACTGTAAAGGCTGTGATTTTATAACATATGAAAGTTAATGATCATAATGAAAATGTCATGTTCAGGATACCAGCATACTTAATTTTAAAATTAAGCTATAATCCATTTCCACACTGAGATAATCGAAAGAAGCAATATCTACAAAACCCTGGATACCCATCCAGTGTGTAAGAGCTCACTCAACCCTCAACAGAAGGAAAAGCCAGTTTATTTTGTGGTTTTGCTGAAGAAACGTGATATTCATCAGCGTAATTAAATGAGAGATAGTTTCAAGAGTCCCACATTCTTAAAGAAAATCCTAGCACTTGTTTTTATTTAGTCTAACTTACAAAGGGAATAATATATTATTAATTCTTCAATTATTTCATTATGCAGTACTAATAAAAAAGTCTTGACATCTCAATTATTTTCAGTAAACAGTCACATAATTTAATAAATAATTTTTAACTTAAGTGATTATTTACTTAAAACATAGAATATGCAGGAGGAGTTTGAAATCATATTTTAGTGCCATTTAATGAAATAATTGTCCAATTAGATATATACAGTGTAAAATAATGAAAAATGTTTTGTTTAAAGCTTGGGGAACAAAAGCATACCATTTTTGTTTTATTTTCCAAGAGAGCAAGATCCTACAGTATATTAATCAAAAGGGGTTTTTTATGCCTCTGTCAGCAGTGTTTTAAAGTAAACCCTTAATATCAGATCCCAATCCCCAGTTTCAATTTGCTTCCAATGGAAAGGACATTAGAGTTTATAAAATACTCCTTGATTACTTTTCTGAAGGCCTGAAATCTTGACATGTCTGTGACTTGCTCTTGCTACATCAGTACAGTGGTTGAAAGAGCAATCCCCACCGTGAACATTGCCACGTTGACTTATAGAATCATGCCCTTGAGAAAACGCCGGAGAGAGAAAGGGAGCACCAGCCACTGACAAAAATGAAATAGAACTGTCATCTGGCAGTTCTTCATAGTCTGTCAAGGAAACTATTAAAGATGTGCAAAGAGCCAGAGAGTGCTTGGGCAAAGGTTGTTAAACTACCGCTTCAAGGGCAGGTCGCTGCAGGCTGATCAAGATTCTTATAAAGACAGACTGGCTCACTGAGGACAGCGGCACCTGCTGCCCATGCCTGGCTTACCTAGGTGGGCAGTTTTCACATATGTTGCCATTTGAGATGAGATGCTCATACTAACTTATAGATTACTTTTATTTATAGATGATAGATAGATAGATAGATGATAGATAGATAGATAGATAGATAGATAGATAGATAGATAGATAGATAGATATAGATTTCGAGACAGAATCTTGCTATGCAAGCCAAGATGGTCTTGAATTTGTGTTCCTCCTGCCTCCACATCCTCAGTGCTGTTATAATCTGCATGTGTCAGCATAACTAGCCTAAATTAGCTTTCAAGTGTATCTTTTTATGTAGTAGGAAATATTTTGATGATATTTTTAAAAATCTGGATTAATAACTATATTAAAAACCTGTCCTTGATGCAAATCCAAATATGAACTCTGTTTGTGGCCACTTCATAGGTCCTTAGCTGCTCACTTTCTAGCTTCTCTAAATACTTCTTTCCTCTTCCTCTCATTTAGGAAGTCTGAAACCTGGTTATTTCCTCCTTTCTTCCCTCCCTCCCTCTGTCCCTCCCTGTCTCCCTTCTCCCTCTCCTCCTTCCTCATCTATACACATTATATTCTCCTTACCCAGTGTTGTTTGCTGCCTGCTCTACTCTCCACGTAGCTGAAAGATTCTTGAGTTCATAAGTTAGATATGGTTATCTGTTTAAGATGTTGGTTGTCGAAAAGTATTGGGTCCTTAGGGGAAGAGGGGAAGAATAATAAAGGACACCACACAATCAAGTGTATTCTGTTTTAAAATGTACATGTTAAGTGTTTGCTTTTGTTTTTAAAGGGAACTCCATTGTTACCAAAGGCTTTTTTCTCCTCAAAATATTAAGTCAGAACTTTACCTAGGAGAGGATTAACAAAGGGCATTGCTGACATTTTAGAGTCTTGAAACAGTCTTTCTGTCGCATGGTATAGTTCACTGTCTGTGAAGAAATTGGGGAAATTACCCACCCAAAAAATCGAATGAGTGCAAATATATAAAATGTTTCTGATATTATTTTATCTCTAAATCTTATGATTTATGGTTTAAACTTTTAAAATAGACAAAATTGTATGGACTTACTAGCAATTGAAAAATATCTTCAGTGTTTCTATATTAGAAAACATAAATTTGCCTGCAGAATTTGAAAAATTAAATCATAGAGTAGTTAAATCCCCATAGTGATTGTGTAATAGAAGTTTATATTTTATTTTGTCTTTTGTTTTGAAAACAAACTAGTTCTTTTCAATAGTCACTTAAGTTCAAAGATCTCAACCATCCATTTACTTGATCTTCATTCATTCACTCATTCATTCATTCTAGTTCTCAAACCTCTCTATAAGACATTTTGTTCTGAGATAAAATTTTTAGTGTTCACAGTACTCCAAGGAAGGTAGGAATAGCTTTTATGTGAGGACAGAAGTCATAGTATTTTCCTCTTTTTGCATCTACACTTTCAAATGACGTTAACTCTAATGTACTTTTATTGCAAAGATCTACTTTTCCCCAGGAAGACAGATCCCTGTCAGTGATAATTTTTGGCTTGTACTCTACTGGACTTGCCAGTATCATCCACCTGATTTTAGGTTGTTATTTCAGATACTTCTTTCATGATTCCAAGGCCCCAAAAGTACACTGTAGACTTATAATAATAACATAACTGTACTACAGATTTATAGCAATAATGATCTTTGCATTTTCACTAATCTCTTGAGCAGATGGGATATATTATTTTATATTATTTTATACTAGGCTTCCCTCAAATTTTTGGCAAGACCAAAAACACAGTGTGTTTCAAGCCCAAGAGATTCTATTTCTCAGAACATTTAAAGGTGCATTGTAGAATTCAATTTACAAACTTGGCTAAGATGTAAGTACGAAAAATAACATAATGCCAAAAAAAAAAAAAAAAAAAAAAAACTAGCTAAAGAAGTATAATATAAAATGAGTAATTTCCTGTTGGAGAGTGCTTTTGGAAACCTGCTGTTTAATCCAATTTTTCTTGGACAGATCATCAGGGGGCCATCACCATGATTGTCACTAAATCCTTTGACCAGTAACCCAAAGCTTACAGTTAGGAGAGTGGCCTTTCACTAAAGGAACTGACTCTGGCCTCTGTAAATTTATTTTCTTTTTAAAGAGGAGGAGCAGATAGCATTTTATTCACATAATATACTTTGAGCTTTGTTGGAATATAGTACTTTAAAGTCTATTAGGTTTTTTTCTTTTCTCAGTTTACGCAATCTATATTTTTTCTTAAATAAAACAGGGCAAATTACTCCTGACTGCTCACTGTGACAATAAAAGCAACAGTAACAAAAAGGACAAGATACATGCAATTTAAAAAATAAGCATCACCATAGAAGCCATTTTTTCTTTCTCTTTGGGGCTAAGAATTATTCATTTCAATAACCACTTAATGTTGAAATTCTCTATTTAGGTAATAGGCTTTCCAGGCCATGCTAGAGATTGCACACAGGTAACCATATTTATGAAGTACTGCTAATGAGGGAGAAGAGTCCCAGGATGCTCTGTGTAGGTTTTTCACACATGCAGTCATATTTAGCATCCTTAGAAATATTCAGAGGTAGATACCATCATGGTCCTCATTTTACAAACGAAGAAACCGAGATACAGTCAGTTTCTCATATCAAACCCTAACTGCCAGTAGGCAAAAAAGTCAGGGCATGAACTCTATCTAAAATGTGTGGTTCAGAGGCTCCTGTCTTGATTGCTGCACTTACCAACTGGAAATAGAAGTTAATAAGAGAGGCCATGGGCATGGTAGCAGATCACTGGAGGCTCATGAAAACATGGACTTTGAGACCGTAGATACCCCTCTGCTTTATTTGTTTATAAGTGCATGAAGTGGACAGTAACCAGAAAGGGTGTTTATAAAGTCAGAGAATGACATGACCTGGCCTGTTGGAAGAAAATGTCTAAAGAAGGTGGGGATTAAAGGTAAATGAAGTCTCCACTCACTGAGAGATCGCACTAAAGAGATTGTCAGTACAGGACCATAGAAACTGGATAAAGTCTGTTGCTGAGAAACTAGCTACAGAACTTCTCAAAAGAACACGCAGGTAAATTTGAACCTCTTCTCAATCATTTCGAGTAAGGCATGAGATAAACTTATAGTGAAGTAAAATTTGAACTTGACTGAAATTCAAACTTATGAGCATCTGATGATTTTCTTTGGTTGTCTTAAATGACAACCCCCATGTAACACTTACATTTTTCTTTAAAATAATGTCTCAGGGCTGGAGAAATAGTCCAGTGGTTAAGAACCTCATGTGGAGGACCTGCATTCTGGTCCCAGAACACACTTCATGGCTCACAACGTCTGTAACTCCAGTCAAGGATATCTGATGTCCTCTTCTGGTCTCAGGCATGGCACAATGCTCACATACATACACATACACACACAAATACATACATAAATATGCATATGTACGTATGCATATGTGTGTGTATGCATACATATAAAAAAGGAACTTTTAAAACTCCAATATAACTTCATTCCAACTCTCTGTGATAGAATATATTACCAACAACAAGAATATCACCTCATTTTATTGTGATTCAATGTAGAATAATGCCTGACAATAGTAGCTGCTCAAAAGATGCTTCTGAATAATACAGAAAGGGCTTTTAAAATTCAACATTTAATTCCAAAGTTAGCAAACTTGAGAACAAAGGGACAGAAGCTATTAGGGTTTAGTTGGGGTTTGAGGGTTAAAAAAGCAGTAGGTATGGAAACCAACCAACTGCTGCAGGGCCTGGGAGAGGCAGAGGTGGAGGCATCCCAGTGTGGGAAAGATGGGGAGAAAAGCAGAGTCTTACTAAGGCTGGAGCAACATTTTCTTGGATTAATAACTTGAATGAAATAGGCAATATAAGACCATTTTACTTTCGGTTCAGAAGCAGGACTCTTAAAGGCAGGGAAAGAGAGGTCTTCTTAAACTATTATGGAGCCTGATGCTGATGAAAACTGACATGAGTAACAACAGATGTTCTGCTTAGAAGTCATTTTTGTAAAATACCAAGATGGATTAGAAATGTGCAAAACAAAAGAGTCAAACTAACCCAAATTCTTCTAATTCTCTAACTGCAGTAACAGGGCTGTAACCAATTTTACTTTTCCCCCACTCTCTAGGTTCAGAAGGTAATTTTATCCAGACTATAAGTCCTTCTATCTTTCAGTCCATGAAATATAATATTATATAGTTGCTCTTAACTAAAAATTTAAATTAAAGTTGAGGACACGTTTAGGCTGTATAAAGCTATGTTTTGATAGATATATTTAGATTTTTCAGGACCAACGTAGAATAATACAGACTTTTCCAAACCTATTAATTTTTAAAAATCAGATTTCTTTAAACTATTCTTATTTTATCCCCTAGAACATTTGGCACCTGCCATTCCTCATCTCCAGAGACTCTAGCATGAGATGGCATCTGATTTAGCACAAAATGGTACATTACATAATTTTCAGCTTTATATGTCAACATTTTATGATGTTCTGTAAATGCATCATGATTTCCAGATGTTTCACCACCTGAATCAGATTTAAATTGTGGCAAAAATTCTTTGATACAGATGCTGGGAAAATAGAGTATATTTGTTCAAATATATCATCTCGGCCCAAGCTCAAAGCAAATGCTCTCACTCTTTTCTTTTTTTCTTGCAAATTTGAAAATGCACATAAAAGATCTTTCCCAATGGAAACTGCACCCCAATTCTCTGTCTTCCCTGATGTATTTCTGCAACAATGTTCATCTTTGTTTTTCCTAAGGGCGACCTATGGGATTAATAATGCTCACTGTCATAACCATCTCTTGTACTCAGAAGCGACAACATGGTTAAGTCAGCTCTGGAGACCACTATTGAACAATGGGTTTGTGAACTGTTAGATGCTCCAAAGGTTAAATGAAAGTGATCAATTCAATGCTGCTCCTCAGAGGCCAGTTGTTAAATGCCATGCAAAAATGGCCAAGTTAACTAAACAGCACTTTTTTTTCCAGGAGATATCAATTTAATTCATGCACACATGAGATTCTCAATAAACCTTAGCAGCAAAAGAGTCTGATGTAAGAGGGACATGATAGTCAAATAAGATATGAAAACTAAAGAAAAAGGAAGGAAATGTGATGAAAGATAAAAGAACATATCCAGGTCTTGCTTTCCCATGAGCCATAAAGCTTGCTAGCTGCCTCAGTATATTTTGTTACATGATTATTTATTTTATCTATTGAAATTGTTTTCCTTGATGTATTGTATTATACTATCTATTATCAACTAGTTTATACAATAAGAAACACTTTAAAATATCATCAAGGTCATTTATCTTCTCTAAGTTAGAACTAATCAGAAACAGTGTTTAACAAACCTTAATCAGTCAAATGGTCAAATACTATTTTTGGTCAAGGGAAAGTTACATTCCAGATATAGATCCATTCAAAAGCATTGCAGAGGGCAGACTTTGTAAGATATGTGAATTCAGTGAGATGGAATTAAGATTTCCAAATGGAAATCTATTTGGAAAACACATATACCATCTCCTCATGGATGGTCAGGATGCATGTTAATGTTAACAGCTTGAGTTATGTTTTTGTAGTTTCCATGAGGAAAAAATTACCACATAAATATCTCAACTAAAACATTCCATACCTTTGTTTTAAATCAACTTTAGGACTGTTGCTTCCCCAGAGAGACCATCTTAAGATACTGCTTGCAAAGACTATATTGCATTGTCTACATGGCTCTGTCTAATTTATATTTACTTAACTTAAGCAATGTTACATATAAAGTTACTGAGATTAACATTTTATTGTCTATGAGGCAAACATCTGTTAAGTCCTGTAACAGTAGGCCTTTCTTCATAGGAACATACATAGGAATGTTAATTAGATTTTTAAAAGGTAATATTATACATGCCTTTTTTCCATATCAGCATATAGAATGTAACAAAGCACCAGTGGTACTGTCTTAAAAACATGCATTTATGTTCTTTATGAGTCTGAGCCATTAGCTGTTCAGCTCTCCTGACTTGGGCTCAATTTGTTCACATCAATTGGTCTGGCTACTGCAGATTCAGGATGCTACAGCTGAGAGGACTGAAATGATTTAGCTATGATCTATGAATGTCAACCTGCAGAGAGAATTTGTGGAATCTACTGGAAAGAAATAAGTGCAGGACATCCCTTCTGCCAACCTTCTACTGGCTAAAGCCAACTGCATGGTCAGGCCAGCAGGAGAGCTACAGAGATAACAAATCACATGGCCAAGAATATGACTAATATGGCCTAACAAACAGGAGCCATTACTTCCATCTGCCACTGGATGTAACTGTTATGGAGAAGCGTAGACAAGGTAACAGGATAGAAAATGATGAGACTAGAGAAGCAACCCAATCAGGAGATATCAGAGCAGAGCTCTACATTATATAAGGTATGAGCCATGGGGATAGCTGGAAAACCATCTAGATAACTCTAGATAGTGGGAAGAATATAACTTTAAAGCTCACCAAGCTGCCTTGCATATAGCATAATTGTAATCAATAAAGGAGCTAAAAAAGAGAAGGAAATGGTCAAGATAAGGAAGAAGTCAGGAATTAATGTTTCTCTAAGAATGCAGGCTGTAGGCAGACATGCCTACAGTAACACTAAGGCCAGGAAAGAAAAAAAATCTTCTTTTTCTGTATTAAAAAATATGCTTGTTAATGTCTTGAGTTCTTCATTATTATAAACATTTCTAGCATTGAAGCCTCACATCAGGGAATTTTTTTCTCAAAGTGTTTAATAAGCTATGTTTTATATCTCTGGTTTATTATGTTCATAACTCGTGAAGCTGTCCAAGAGTTCTCTCTTGCAGGAACAGAGGCATGCTCACATCTCGGAATTATAAGCATCCCCTCCTGGAGGGAGATGTGCTAACTAAATGCAAGAAGAACAGAGCACAGCCACCCCACCAAAATTACACGGCTCTAAATAGATTTTATTCTTGCTGTCACTTCATTTTATGAAAATGAAAAGTAGTTTTCACAGGTATTAAATTTTCATTTTACCCCAGAAAAGAAAAGAAAAATTTCTGTAAAAATTGTAAGTTTCCACAGCAGCAACTTCATAAAAATGTATGATCTTGCCCCTCAGGGTGCCTCTTCACTTGTTTGAAATGAAAAGCTGTTTGTGCTCATGGTTGGGAATACACACATCAGGAAAAATTAATCATGCAAATATTTGCAAAGTGGGAACAGTAATTGTTAGGAGCCTCAGCAGTGAGCTGCCTTTCACCACCACATATAGAAACTCCAGGAGAGAATGCCAGGCACTGGCTCATTTGCACACAGGACAGAAGTGCTGTCTATGGATGGGTGTAGCTACCAAAAAACATTCTGAGTATATTCCCTAAGGAATTCAGTTTTGTCAGTCAGGTTGCCAAATAGTATCAGAGTTGAAGTAATTGTCCTTAAATGTTTGCAAATGGCAGAATGGTAGACAAGATTCTAAGATTAAAATTGGCATTTATCTCTGAGGAGTGGCTATTCATTCTGGCAATACTCTTCCTAGTTATATTCAAGGAATATTATTATAATGCTTCTGGTTTATTTTGATTTCTAATTTGCAAGGGAGAAGAGACACAGTCTTTATTTTCTATAAGGCATTGTAATGGTTGTGGAAAGCCTAAAATAATTTAATCTGAATTGTGCTTGTCACTCTATAAAAGGAAGAAATATTGACTACTTCCATTGGAAGACTTATCAGTAGCAATGAGAAGAAATTTTGATGGGATGGCTCTACATTTTATGTGCAATGACAACAGCATTACACCAGGGTCTCTGAATGCTAGAGAGTTAGGCATGAAACATATTTGAAAGACACCTCACCTATGTTGCTCCCAACCATGCTCTGTCATCCTACTCAGAAGAGACAAAAAGTAGAAAAAAATTTAATGAGATTGTGCCAGCCCATAGCTTCAGTGGCATACCAGTGAAGCTGGTCCTTATTCTCAAAGCAGAAAGTGTGGGCTGCAATGCAAGGATTCAGTTGTAGTTCTTGAGCTTAGAAACCAACAGTGAGTAGTACATCATTTATCTGACAATAGAAGAATGAAGTCTTAAGAAAAGTTCTAGAACTGGCTACATAAGGCTTTTTGAAATAGGTACTTGTAAAAATATAAAATGTTGTTATTCCTTAGCTGTCTATTAGCATTACCATCTTTAACATAATGGAAGACATCTTTAACCTATATAACTGGAGACATTTCCTACATCATATTGTTTAGAACACTGTAAGCCCCAAGTAGCTGCTATGTCACCTGATGACTTCCATAACACTGGTGTTTATAATATAACATAGGCCATTTAAGACTCCTCTCTTTTTTTCCCTTGAAAATAATTCTTTTTATTTTCAATAAATATTATCTATTTATGATAAATATTCCAAATATGACATAAGGAATTTTCAGAAACAAAAGAATGAACTAAATATTCACATGTATAACATGCCAAAATTAAAATCGTATTTCCAGATATAGATAGCTGTTGTTATTTTGTCAAACCTTTATTTGCCTTCCAGCTTAGTTTTAGTGATGGAATGATATTTTTATATTGAGTAGCCAAACCACTGAATACCAATAATCAATACCTTCCACTAATGCTGGTTTTCACTATGGGAATCCTCAAACTTCTGCACATGAATAAGCTTGCCAATTTTTTAGAAAAAAATTTACCCATGTAAGTTTACTGACTTAGAAGCCCTGAGATACAAAGCCAAGAATGGTATAACTGGATTATGTAGTAGATCTAGTTGCTTTAAAGAATCTAAATGCTGATTGCCATTGTGAATTGACTAATTTCTCTTTCTGCACATCTTCCAGCATCATTTGTTCTGTTTATTACAGCGCCATTCGCAATAAACAGGCTCTTGAAACAGCTGGTGTCTATCAATTGATGAATGGAAAAAGAAAATGTGGTACATGGACACAGTGGAATTTTATTCAGCCATAAATAAGAAAAAAATTATGTCTATTACTGGACAATGTATGCAATTTGAGATCATCATATGAAGCCAAATTAGACACAGAAATACAAGTTTTGTATGTTTTCTCCCATTTGTGGATGATGGAGTTTATATAGAAATATAAATCTATTTTGTATAGCATGAAAAAAGAAGAGAGATCAGAGGAAGAATGGATACTAGTTGGAGAAATAAGGGTGGAAAGGGAAAAGGAGGAGTATGTGAGCTAAATATGGTCAAAGCACATATATACTTAAATGTCTTTATGAAACCCAGCAAGTATATACAGTGATTATCCAATAAGTATATATGTTTAAAATAAATTTAAAGAGACGCACTTTAAAAATCAGATGCCCTATCACTTGTGCAGTCAGCTCAGAAAAATCTATATTCTTACCTGAAACACAAATTATAAACAAACCTCAGGATCATTATCCAGTACCCTATTGGTTATTTGGAACATCTGCAGAAGTGACTGAGAAAAGTGGTGCTATTTTTGAAGGACAGAATGGAGACATGGGTTGAAAGGTTCTGGAGAGTCTACCCTCTATCATTTCTATCATTGATCTGCTATCAGTCTTGCTTTTAAGTTCTGCTGGCATAATTAAGTTATATATGGAGGCACTTAACCATCTTTTGTTTATATGTTTATTTTGCATATTCACGTGTCCTGCAGCCCACCAAGAAAGTGGTATTTAAAGCCAAACACTCAGTTGCTTTTCTAACTCAGGAAACCTAGAAGAAATAGAGTAACATCAATGTTGGAAAATTAATTTTTTTATTTAAAATGATTCATCACTATATTCTTTGACAGTCAGAAGTAGGAAGAAATCCTGTGGAAGAGCAGTGTGGAGAACTGGCCCTCTCCCCAGCCATCATCATTGTATCATCCCATTGTGTGGTCAAGACTGTGGTGCATGCATGATCCTGCATTGTTAGCTTCCAAAACAATGGGAATCAATAAAGAAGTAGCATCTGAGAGTGTAGTCATTCTGCAAGTATCATCAGGACACTTCCTTACTTTGCCTTCAAAATGTTATTGCATGTAAAGCTGTAGTCAATTACTTTCCACTCAAATCAGTTATGTCTGTTTATCTTAAGTATAGACAAATTTTAAAAGTCCAAAAAAGTCAGAAGAGAGCATCAGTCTCCTCATAGAGACCAAATGTCCATTCCCTGTGTTTCAGATAGCAGAGGAGGGGCTAACTGCTCAGAAAGCTGTTGCCTTTTTTGCAATGATTACTTAGAAATGGAGCAACCTGTAACTTTAAATTTTTTCAAACCTTATTTTTAATGATAGTTCTTTAACTTCTTTTGTAACCTACCACACAACAGAAGCAGTGGAAAAGAAAGGATACTGGGGAAATGGACCAGTTCAGAAAGGTTCTTTGGAGAAACTCCTGTCTGTTGTGTGAAAGTCAGCAGTTCAGTTCACAAGTTAGCAGGCAGTGGCAGCTCAATCCATTCACAAACACTTCACAGGTATATCAGCAGTCAGTTTGGTAGAGTCAGGATAACAACATCTGTGATGCGGCCTAGGAGAGACAGCCAGGCCTCACCTTGGGCTCCAGTCAGCAAGATGGACCCAGACAGAAACAAGGAGAAGTTCCCAGCTGTGCCTTTCTCAGGGAAGCAAAGATCTGGAAGATAAGCAAAGATGCAGGACCAACAAGCTTTGCTCACCTAACTGTACCAACAAGCCAAGCTCTCTCTCCATCACTCCTTGGAGTCCTATTTATAGCCTACAAACATCATATGACCTCCAAATGCCTTACCTCAGCACAGATTTTGCCTCAACATTTCTCTTGCCTCAGCACATATTTTGCCTGTTACAATCCAATCAGCCTGAGTCTGAGGAAGCCACAAAAAACTGCAGCACACCACCGGAAGTGCTCTCTCTCAATGGAGTCCTTACAAATGCAGCTCAACTACACAATGTAACATGGAGCAATAGCAACCAGTAAATTGTTGTAATTGAGGTCATCAGTAACTTGAAGACACATCCTTAATGTACATGGTCTAGCACGTACACAGACACATATTTTTCAGAAAAGTCTTTCACCCAGGAAGGAAACTAACTGTGGAACTATGGAACCGAAATCTATCCTTGTGGTTTCACCTGAATATCATTTACATTTGTTATCTTGCTGAGGTACTGATCTCAGAAGACTTTTATATGATGGGAACATTCATTTTGGCCAGAAGAACATATCAAATCACAGAAGACAGTTTGAGGAATCCAAAGTGATGCTAAATGCCTTGTCTCTCCCACCTACCAGTATTTATGAGACAATATATTTTCCAACTTGTGAAAATTGCAAATGCAATGCTAGTAATACAACCAAACTCTTAAACTGCAGAGCTGAACTTTCCTATAGGCAACATTGTAGACTTTATAAACTTCATAGAGTCCTCTAGTTAATTGCATAAAACAAGACAAAAGATGTAATGCTCTATTTGCCGATCTGAGAGCACCTGTGGTATGACCAAAGCTCTTGGTTTGACCATAGACTGCACATCCACTTCCTCAATCTTGTTTGAACTAGTTTATCTTTTCAAATAACAGTGACTTTCAATATGTAGTCACTGTCTTCTGGCAGGAAATGAGGCAGAGAGAGAGGTTTAAAAAATACAGCAATTACTGTGCAGAACTCAAATCTGCCTGCCAACAGGAAAGCACTGATTTGTGAGACACATCAAGAGGTGCTGGCAAGATCAATCTGCAGAGATCCCTCTGATAGAGGAATAATGAGTTGACAAAGACCAATGTTCAGTTGGGTCCGAGCCCAATAAGATTACAATTGAGCATCATCAATATTGTCTCTGTTTGGAACTGACACAATCAGACTGGAATCAATTGTATTTTCCATAGCACTGTCACACATGATTTTTAACTTTGGCTCACAACTCTGTAGAGGAGCATGCAGATGTTGGCAGATTTTTACTAACTTAAAGAATGTCATTATTAAGTAAGGGTTTCACTCCATTGTAATTTGTGGCTCTGCTGTGTTTCTCAGAGCACTGTGTATTGAAGTAGTCAGACAAGGAAGAAGAGAAAGAGGGAATGAGGCATCAACTCAGAAGACATTTCATTTCAAACACTCCTCCTTGCATTTTTATTTTGTTTTGCTTTCGAATAATGGCCAAATACCATATATAAATGTGTAAGCTATTTCTTAGCTTTGGCTTAATTTAAGTTGGGGATCAAAGATTTCTACTGAAACACAAAATAATGAAAATTTTTCTGCTCTGAAGCAACATAATAAAATTGTTATGTTTCAGCATCAAAAGGCAGAGGGAGTACATTGATGGTTCTGTCCAGAAAATATTAAAAGTTGTTCAAGGAGTTGGGAAAACTAATAAACAATTGAAGTTTTAAACAAGACTTGCAGTCTAGTCTAGTATGTTTTATGAGTCATTATTTCCACTACACAAAACCATCAACTTCAAGTTTCATGAGATCCATTTATGTGTTGTCCAGATGGCCATTCATGTTTCTGATGCTAGCTTATGGGTCTAGCTATTGAAAAATTCTATCTGACACATGTCCATAGAATTTAGTATGAGACAAGGGCTGGGTCGTTCCTCTATAAGTATAAAAAACAAGGGGTGTGCTGGGTATTTCTCATCTAACTGTAAACTTAGTGAGTCATGAAAGTTGTAGGACATTCAAATATGTATTGTTAGACTTCCAGCAGAATATGTTAGTATATAAAGAAACTCAGATATTTATATAAAATTAATATATAATAAAATGGCCTCTCCCACCAAATTTAGTGATTATAAAGTCCCTTCCTGGGCCCAAGATGACATCAGTAATCTGAAGCTCTATGTAGCGTACACATTTATGGTAGCCATCTGGTCTTTAATCATCCTCAACAACCGTACATCCAAACTTGCCTACTTTTGGGGTAGACTATATCTGGCCTGGCTTTCTTAAGTGAGTCATCTGGTCTTTTCCCCTTAGGTTCTGCCTTAGTACCTGGACTCTGTAGGAAAGTGAAGATGCATTCTGAATGACTCTAAGCTTGATGGTTTTCCCTCAGGAGAAGCCCATATCATTCCCTCCAAAGCTCTCATTTTTGGCCATTCTGTGAAACAGTTTTTTTTTTAAAAAAAAAAGTTTAGGTTAGAAAACAAAACAGAAAGAGGTTAACTATGGGTTACTCTTATTTTTACTCTATTTCAAAGAGACCAAGAACAAAAAAGTTGAGGTTGTTATTGTAAAATTCAGTTAGAGGAATTGAAGGTAAACTATAAATTAAAAATTTACAGGTTGGTAGCTTTCAAAAAATCCTAGCTATACTAACCTTTACCATAATCTCAGAACTCTAAAGACAAAAAGACAGAAAGACAGAAAGACAGAAAGACAGGCAGACAGGCAGACAGGCAGACAGGCAGACAGGCAGACAGGCAGACAGGCAGACAGGCAGACAGGCAGACAGGCAGGCAGAGAGGAAGACGAAGGGAGGGAATGAGGGAGGGATAGAGAGAGGGAAAGGGAGAAGGAGAGTATCTTGAGGACCAACAGAAGGTAAGGCTATAATTTAAAAAAAAATGTTGAAATGTTGGTACTAATGCTTGCTTTCAATTATTTCATGCTCCTTGCCAAGGAAATAGTAATTTTCAGCTGGAAGACAGGAGAAAAATAATAATCCAGTTCTTGACACCCTAGATCTGCCTTTCCCCTCCAGGTATCCAGGCACCATTGAGTACTGGGCTAAAGTGGACAGAATGAAGCTTAGCTGAAGGGGTCAGTTAGGATCTCAGTTGGCATGAGATGGGGAAAAACGGCCTTCTCTGGGAATGGTTTTCAGTGAAACAGCTCTCTTTATGGAGGTGGGGAGATTGATATATAAACTGTGGGGAGAAGGCAGGTTTTTTTTTTCTTCTGGTGAGTGCACATCATTGGCTTGGGTCAACTTGCTGGGGTATGCTTCATTTGCATGATGAGGAAATCCAGATGTTTGGTGGATGTGTCCTTAAAAGAAGAGAGGAAGTTTAACCTTGACCACCAGCCTACACGACCACCTCAAGGGCAGCAAAGGTGGGAGTCATAAAACTTGCACCAAGACATACAATATAGAGCAAGGGAAAAAGCAGCCCTACTCCTACTGATCTCAAGATGAGATTTTCAGGGTTTGAACATTTCTTAAACTTCCTCTTGCTTTTGACTGTCTGAAGAGTTGCATAGCATTCCAGCCCTACAAGTCACCATCACAAGCATGCCTCACCTCTTAGGAGGTTTAGATCTGGTCTGAACTAGCTACTATTTGAGTTCTATGCCTACTAAATACTCTGAAAACTTTTCTAAGTCAATACAGTAATCACTTCTCTGGTAAATCAGGAAATACAGCAGTTCCATTAGATGGCTCCCAGAGGAGTCGCTTTGTTCTTAGTAGGTTCCCTCCATAACAGTTTGGTCTTAAACACTATGACCATCTGGAGAAATGGTGCAGAAATGCCCAGGTGTGTATTTGATTTTAATCGCTGTGTGTATAGTTTGGGTGGCTTGAGTGTCTTTAGAGGCTATGTTAAGTAAGTAAATGTCACTGTTCAGGGCTGGCCTTTATATATAAGTGGATTTAGCCTATGCTTATTTGCTTAGCATTCTTAGCTGGGGCTAGAACTTCTACCAGGTACTCCTCCAGCTCTGGAAGTATTTCCTGAAGAATATGCTTAATTCCATTAAGATCCATGATGATCTGTTAATAGTGTGGTGATCTGAATGATAATGGCCTCTATAGGCTCATGTTTGAATGCTTGGTCCCCAATTAATAGAACTGTTTGAGAAGGATTTAAGAGATGTTGCCCTTTTGGATAAAGTGTGGCACTAAGGGTGGCCTTTGAAGTCTCTCCCTCTTTCTCTCTGCCTCTTCCTCTCTCCTTCCCTCCCTCCCTCTCTCACTTTACCTCTCTCCCTCTCTCTCTCTTTCTCTTTTTCCATCCCATGTCGATCAAGATGTAAGCTCTCAGCTACTACAGCATCATGTATTCCTATATGACAGAAACTAACATCCTCTGAAACTGAAGCTCTCAACCAAAGGCTGTACTTTATTACTGTCTTTGGTCATGGTGTCTCCTCACAGAAATGAAGAGTACCTAAGAGAGGCAGATAGCAGTAGGTTTGGTTTTGTGATCACCACACAGCAAGGTTTAGAGATTAGAGGTTTAGGCACTGGAGGATTGTCATGTGAGATGCAGAGGAAGTCAAACCACAGATGAGGGAGAGTGCATGGTTGGTACAGGAGCAGCTATGATGCCAAGGCTGACGCCTGTGCATCTAAGAGACAAATAATGGTCCCAGACTTCAGAAGAAAGAGCAATAAAGAGAGAGAAGTACCAACTAAAGACAAAATAGAGAAAACGAATGCTCTCCGAGTTATTCCCTGTTGCTGCTCTATTCAATGGGAAGTCAGCAAACACCAGCTTCACAAGCAAGTGTTTGCTATCCGTAAAGCTGGGAGGTCATAGTCTTCCAAGCCTTATATTTTTTATTGTGAACTTTCTAGGAAAAATTTTACCTTATGGCTGACAACTCTGTTTTGCTGGATGTAGTAAAAAAATGCCTATAATCTCAACACCCAGAAGGCTGAAGCTGGAGGATCTCTAGTTGACAGCCAGTCTGGGCTTCAGAGGAAGTCCTTATCACAGTAAACAAATCCTCAAAAAAGAACAGAGAAAAAGTGAGTGTCTATTGTCCTCTTTGTCTTTGTCTTGCTGCAATCCAGTCTCATCATTTTGTACTGGATATGCCAAATGATCTGGAAGAATACTATTTTTGGTGTTTTATAAAAAATATTATTATAGAGACATTTACAGGATCATGCTGACCCCAGCAACAGTGTCAAAATGCAGTTTCACCAAAGAGTATGAAAACCAGTGAAGCAGAGAGCCATATAACTTTTACTTACTATTCACAACTGAAATAAAGGAACCGAATTCTGTTAGGTTTTGCTGGTATTTAGACAATTCATGTAAGAGTACAGACCACCTTCCCCAGTTTTCTGCATGTGTTGTAGCCAGCCTTGTTGACTATCACTACAGCTGAGGGGAGGGGCAGAATGTGTGTGGAAAAAAAAAAGAGATTTTGCCATTTGTTAGCCTGTGGTTAAATGTGGTTCAGTGGGTCTCTCCCTAGTAAGCCCTCTTCCTCTACACCTCATTGGCATGAGAAGGATTTCTCCAACAAGAACTCCCAGGATTTCCTCTGCCAGTTCTTGACTGAATGTTATGAGAAGCTGATATTAGAAAGATCCTCAAAAGGACCACCTCTAGGTTTCAATTTAGGAAGGAATGGGACAACAAGATGTCTATGATGGTGGATCTGAAGCCAGATCATCTGGGTTTAAGCTAAAATTCTACTGTTTGTCTATCACCAAAACCTCTATTTATCTTACTTTTTCATCCATAAAATGAAAGGGATAAAAATAGCATATACCTCACATATATTGTATAGGGTTAACTGAATATACTCAAAGCTTACAGACAGTGTGCAAAACAGAAACAGTGGCAATTAATGTTCAGTACTTTACAAGAAAATATAGATGGTGCACTTAGAAGTTAAATACTTTATATATGGTGAATGCTCATTATGGATATTAAATGTTATTATTTATTAAAGTGTTAAAATAGGCTTTGAAATTAAAGCCACTAACAAATTACATTTAAATAATTTAAAGTTTAATAATATAGAAAACTATTTCTAGATGGAATAAATGGTATTTTTTAATTATTTAGAAAGAGTATTGGGTTATTTCAGTTAATTGGGACAGAGTAAATTGGGAGGGGTTTCGGTAGAGCAGATCCAGGACCAGAAATCTGAAGGAGCTCAACGTTGCATATAAAACATGTCAGTTAAAATGAAAGGTCGCAGACAGACTTTAGGAGGCACACTGATGTTTGTCATTATAGTACAGAACAGAGAATGCAGGACCATGGTTGAAGACTGAGAATCAGTGAGGTTAGGAAAATCCTAGAATTGATGACACTCTAATGATCTTGGGTGATCAGGCCTTAAGAGAACTCTTTAAGCAGAAATCCAGAAGGACTAAAAGAAAAGTATAACAAGAATGAACAGTCTACGTTTTGTTGTTGTTGTTGTTTAAATGAGAGCAAGGCACAGACTTAGGTCCAGGGAAACTAGAGATCCAATAATAAGCAATGGCTACCAAGTTGGAGACCAGTTCCCAAACAGTGTCATGTTCCCTAAAACTCAGTTTATAGATTCTAAAGGTTTTCTAAGGTAAATGTCTCCAACACAGCCGATTTAAAGCTATCTATTTGACATGAACTCATTTGCTAAAGTCTATTAACATTAGCAGACCAGACTGGCTGTTGATGAGTCAGGATAAGTTAGTCCCAACATACATGGACTGGACTGTTTTTCAGAACTGAAAAAAAAAATACTAAAAATAAACTCAGAAGAATGTCAGTACAGAATTCTCAACTTATTGTAGGAAGCCACTGTTAGCAGTGGTTATACGTTTGCATTTCCAAGATGGCGCTGGCCTCGTGTTTTCCCAGCAGTAAACAATTAACTGCGCAGATGCAAAGGCAGAGAGCCAGCCAAAGTCACTGCCAATCCCGAGGCGTAATATTGGGTGGTGAGCGAACAGCCAATCAGAAGTGAATACGTCACTCTAGGGTGTATTTTAAGCTAGGCCCCTTCCGCGTCTCAGCCCTTCTGCTTCTTCCCACGTCCTTCCGCGTTTTCCATGTGTGTGTCACAGAGTAAAGTCCTCGTTTGCAGTAACTACCTGAATACTGTCTCTCGTGTTTTTCGTCCACGGGCGTGGGGCGACACGGGAGGCACGCCTTAGAACTTATGAGTAAGATGAGTAAGGGCTCCCATTTCTTCTCCTTAAAGGCAGTAACTTGGTTCTGCAAGGTTACACTTTTTTTATTTGGTTATTTTATTTGTTTACATTTCAGATGTTATCCCCCTTTCCAGTCTCCCCTCCAAGTTTCCCCATCCCACCCCCCTTGACTTCTAAAAGGATGCTCACCCACTCACCCACCCACTCCTACCTCACCCCTCTATCATCCACCTACACTGGGGCAACAAGCCTCCACAGAACCAAGTGCCTCCCCTCCCATTGATGCCAGATATAGCCATCCTCTACTACATATATAGCTGGAGCCATGGACCCATCCATGCATATTCTTTGGCTGGTGGCTTAGTCCCTGGGAGCTCTGGGTGGAGGGGGTCTAGTTGGCTGATATTGTTTTTCTTCCTATGAGGTTGCAAACCTCTTCAGCTCCTTCAGTCCTTCCCTTAAGGCCACCATTGGCATCCCTAGGCTCAGTCAGAAGGTTAGCTGTGAGTATCAGCATTTGTCATAGTCAGGTGCCGGTGGAACCTCTCAGAGGACAGCCCTACTAGGCTCCTGTCTGAGAGTACTTCTTGGCATCAGCATTAGTGTCCTGTTTTTAGCAGGGAGAAGTCAATCAGCACAAGCAATATGAGCTGGCTTGAGAAAAGTTGTTGGAATGACTATACTATGCCCATCCCCACTGAGCTTTTATCTACATGTTTTGGATTGGAAAAGTGACACCATGTAATCCTGAGACACCAACACTAGCCCACTAACCAGTTCATGTTCAGACCAAAACAGCAAGATGGAAACACAACAAGCCCTCTCATGACAGAGACTTGGTCTGCAGGTGCTCTTCTCAAGAGAAAGTTTTGTCATTTTTATTCACAAAAATCACCCTGCTCTTCTGTCTAAATTGGAGCTTGAAAGCAACTGCTGACAATAACATCAGTAACAACCATTATCAGAATAAATTCTGAGTGACAATCTCAGTTTGGGGAACCTTATCATTGCTGGTCTCCATGAACGCTCACTGAAGTAAAGACTTACTTTGTGGAGCCCAGGTCATCATAGAAATGTGAGGGAAAAGGGTACTACAAGAGGCTGAGGATCTGCAGTCTCATCTCAACTTCCTTCCTGAAGACTCATTGGAAATTTACTCTCAGAAAGGCTTAAGTACTTTCTTTATGTTTGAGAGTGGGATGTGCCTTTTCTGACACTACTCCTGGCAAGCATTGTGTGAGATGAAACACTGCTACCATGATCTCCTAGGCAGGAGACTGAAGCCAGGAACCCATGGAAAGCTGTCTTCTCCTTGGCTGTTTATATCACAGCAAGGGACATAAAAGAGCTGACTCAGCAAGGTTAAAATTGGTTGATATACTTAAGTTAATGTAACAATAATTTTGAAATATAAAAACAATAACAAGACTTTGTAGTTCTATGGTATTTCTGTAACAAATAAAATAACCATTCTATAAAATACACTTAATATCACCTATATATGTTTGTACCTCCCTACCATGACTACTGTTGAACTTGTATCATTTAACAAAAATTCTAATATTTTTTTCTTTATATACACATTTCTTAAGATTTTCTACATTTAACACCCAAAGAAATTGATACCTGCCCAGGGTAACACAGATGAAACAAGATTTTCACTGAAGTCTGTTTCTTTTGTTCTTAATACGAGAAAAGAAAAGGGGCAGTTTATCCCTTTCTGCTTCAAACAAAGACCATATCAGCTGGTGTCTTTGTCTTCTTATGAATCCACTGATACACCTAATGGCAGAATTCATGTCTGCTTCTGCTAACACTTATATCTAAGCCAACTGTCCCTAGAGGAAGAACCCCCTGCTAAATTTCATAAAATAGAATATGTACTCTGAAAAAGACCAGAGAGATGATTTACACCCCAGCCCCATGGGTTTATATAGTTTTTAAACATTATCTCCTCCTTAGGCCAGGTTTTTATCATTAAGCATTAATGCCATTTAAAAGGCATAAAAGATTGTTATAAACTTTGAAAGATTTTAAGAGCAAATAAATGCTATCTTATCAATTTCAGAGTCAAAGAATATTAAAATTAGATTAAAAATACACAATTAACCTAATACATTTTGAATTTGGACTAATTGTTTGAAATTCAAAAGGACCCCAGGATATTTTTCACTTGAAACACAGGAATAAAAAATTCATACTAAACAGGCAGAGATTGCCCTCAAGGTTGAAAACATTAATCATCATGCATCTAACTGTTAACTGTAAAAAAT
The DNA here is from genome assembly GCF_011762505.2 of Arvicanthis niloticus. Taxonomy (NCBI): domain Eukaryota; kingdom Metazoa; phylum Chordata; class Mammalia; order Rodentia; family Muridae; genus Arvicanthis; species Arvicanthis niloticus. Next base: position 86,401,689 of record NC_047659.1, on the reverse strand, counting down.
CACTTTCCTTCTGATTTAAAGAGAATTATTTAGTGAGTGTTTTTAACTTCTCTGCTTTCTCAAGCAGCAGCAGGAGCATGGGGTCAGGTTCTGGGCTCCTCTGCTCTTCATGGCTCCCTTCACTACAAGAAGTCGCCTTTGATATCAAGGAAGCTCCTGGCCCAAGGAAGAATGCATTGAGCTTAGGAAGAAAGGAGTCTGCTAAGAATGCATCTGAGATTTAGTTCTCAAATCGAGGAAATTATTGGAGTTGAACTAGCTGAGGAGGAGGCATACAGTAACTCAAAACAAACGTGAACTTGAAGTGACAACCAAGAGGGCAGATCATCCCAGGACTCTTTAAAAATTGTCCTATAGTAGTCAAAAGCTTGAAGAAGCAATTAAGGAAAATGTGGCTTTTCATTGGCTGGGTGGCAATAACTAATTCTTAAATGGAACAGAATATAGTTAATATACTTTGCAGTTACTTTATGCAGCCCTACACTTTATGTTGGAAGATTTCCTTATATGGGAACCATGTGACTTTCTTCATACTGAAGAACTATATGAGTAATAAAGAAATAAGCTTCAGAAGACTTTGAGCTAATATTTACTTTACCTATGACAAGGGAATTGCATATTTTATAACTTTTCTGGCTCTAGACAATGTACTTGACATTGCAACATAGTTAGAAATTTTAGAAAAACATCCATCAATGATTGTCTAAAATGTTATTGTTCTTTTGTCTCATTTGTTTTTCATATTAAAACTCTGAATAGAAGTTATCATCTCTTGTATGGTATAATAGACCCTTCTAGTACCTTCTAATGCTCTTATAAAATCCACTACAGTATTAGGCAAAAGAATGTAACTATTTGTTTATTTTTTAGTCAATTTCCCAGGTATTTTCTTGGGAAATGGTTCAGACAATAATTGTCATACAATTTCAACTTTGTTCCTAGAACATAAGACAGGGTCAACATGTTCAAAAACATTAATTTAGGGGCTGCGAAAGTGGCTCAGTAGTTAAAAGCACTTACTGTTCTTGGAGAGTAACAGGTTTGGTTTCTAGGACCCATGTGGTATTTCAAAATACCTGTGAATCCAGTTCCAGGGGATCTGATGCACTCTTCTAACTTATGTTTGCAGACTCCTGCACACACATGGTGCAAATGCATGTGTGTCAAGAATCCACTCATACACAAGAAAGAAAGAAAGAAAGAAAGAAAGAAAGAAAGAAAGAAAGAAGGAAAGAAAGAATTTTTTTTTACAATAATGCTTTCTAGGCTCAGTTTATTTCAAAATAAAATAATTTCCTAAATAACTAGCTAAGTTGTCAGACGCACATGTAGAAAGATTTAGAACACAGGTAAAGAGAATGTTTGCACTGTTGATAATAGTGGAATATTAATACCATAGTTATGCTTCTTCTGAGAACATCTCAGGAACAGAAATAAAGACAAACAAAATAAAATGGGTAAGATTACAGTAATGATTGTGTGCATGTGTGTGGAGAGTTCGGTGTGTGTGTGTGTATGTGTATGTGTGTATGTATGAATATCATAGGTAGAGGAAAGAAATCAGTGTTGGATGTACTACTTGATCTGTCTCCACCTTCATTTTCTAGAGAGTTTCTTTCACTGAACCTGGAGCTTATCAAGTCAGTTAGACTGGATGGCCAATGAGCTCCAGGGATTTGTTAATCTTCTCTTAAGCAAAGGGATATAGATGTGTGGCACAATGCCAAGCTTTTACATGGAAAAGATTTAAAGTTAGGTTGCACATGCTGAGGAGATAGAGAAAGGGGAACACTCCTCCACTGCTGGTGGGAGTGCAAACTTGCACAACCACTCTGGAAATCAATTTGGTGATTCTCAGAAGATTGGGAATAGTTCTACCTCAAGATGTAACTGTACTACTCCTGGGCATATACCCAAAAGATGCTCCACCATTCCACAAGGACAGTTGCTCAGTTATGTTCATAGCAGCTTTATTCATAATCGTCAGAAGCTGGAAACAACCTAGATATCTCTCAGCTGAAGAATGGATGCAGAAAAACGTGGAATATCTATACAATGGAATACTACTCAGCCATCAAAAAACACAGACATCAAGAGTTTCCAGGAAAATAGATGGAACTAGAAAATATCATACTGTGTGAGGTAACCCAGACCCCAAAGAACATGCATGGTACATATTCATGTATAAGTGGATATTAGCCATAAAGCATAAACCATGCTATAAACAATGCTTTGGGAAAAGTATTGAAGAACCTGAAGAAGACAGTAACTCCACAGAAAAAACAACAGATTCTACTAAACTGGACCCATGGGGGCTTCCAGAGACTGAACCACCAAAAAATAGAGCATGGGGTAGATCTAGGCCTCCCACACATATTTAGCATATGAGCAGCTTGGTCTTCATGCTGTGCCCCAATAACAGGAGCAAAGGCTGTTCCTGAGTCTGTTGCCAGTCTGCCTGTGGATTCCTCAATGGACTTCCTTGTCTTACCTCCGAGGGAGAGAATGCACCAACATTGTGAAATGATTTGATATGCAGGGGTGAAAAAATTAGTGTGTGTGGTGACATGTAGAAGGGGGCTTCCCCTTCTCAAAAGAGAAAGGAAGGGTGGATGGGGAAGGACTTGCTCTCAAACAAGGGATACTAGAAGGAGAGGGAGGGCTGATATTGGATCATTAAGTAAATAAATAAAATTGAAAATAACAAAAATCTATTGCCATAGGTAAAGAAAGACTTAATAGTAAGAGCTTCAACAGAAAAGTACAGTAATTTGCCTTCAGAAATATATTAAAATTTGAAACAACTAAGCAAAGAATCCTAAGTAATGATTTAAATACATTTTAAGTAATTGATATAACAATTAAATTAGCTTTTGTTTTTTGAGACAGGGTCTAGGAAGTTGGCCCAAGATAGCTTTAAACTCATGTTCTCTCTCATCAACTTCCAGAATACTGGGACTACAGGTATGCTCCATCACAGTCAGATCAAATTACAGATTATAAAAATATTTAAGCACAGGGCCAAACATTAAAAAATATCAGTTACTTTTAGGCATATTCCCAAGACTGGCCATATACTGGCCTGAAAGTACTTTCTTAAAATTTCAAAAGAGTGAAGCCAAATACAATGTTTTTTACACGCTCGCCGGGTCCTAGTGGCTGAGGCAGACACCTAGTTGGTTTGTTCCCATGAAAACAACATATCCTGAGACATCCTAGAGGAGTCACTGAACTCAGAGCAGCAGCGGGAGCAACTGAACTCAGAGCAACGGGCTCCATATCCTGAGACATCCTAGAGGAGCCACTACACTCAGAGCAACGGACATCTAGCGGGTCTGCTCCCATGAAGACACCTTATCCTGAGACATCTTAGAGGAGACACTGCACACAGAACAGTGGACACCTAGCTGATCTGCTCCCGTGGAGATACCATATCCCGAGACATCCTAGAGGAGACACTGTACTCAAAGTAGCTGAAGCTCAGGATCACAGGATCACAGAGACATCTGGACCCTGGGGAGTTCTGACACAAGCAAGATACCTGGAAAGGCAGGCTCCAGTCAGAGACATTGAGTGCAGGTAGCACTAGAGTGAACCAGATGGCAAAAGGCAAGTGCAAGAATGTAAGCAACAGAAACGAAAGTTACTTGCCATCATCAGAACCCGGTTCTTCCACCATAGCGAGCACTGAACACCCCATCACACCGGAAAAGCAAGATTCAGAATTAAAATCATTTCTCATGATGATGATAGAGGACTTTAAAAAGGACATAAATAACACTCTCAAAGAATTTGAGGAAAACACAGGTAAACAGGTAGAAGCCCTTAAAGAGGAAACACAAAAATCCCTTAAAGAATTGCAAAAAACCACAACCAAACAGGTGAAGGAATTAAACAAAACCATCCAGGATCTACAAATGGAAGTAGAAACAATAAATAAATCTCAAAGGGAGACTACCCTGGAGATAGAAAACCTAGGAAAGACACCAGGAGTCATAGACACAAGCATCACCAACAGAATACAAGATATAGAAGAGAGAATCTCATGTGCAGAAGATACCATGGAAAACATTGACACAACTGTCAAAGAAAATGTGAAATGCAAAAAGCTCCTAGCCCAAAACATCCAGAAAATCCAAGACACAAAGAGAAGGCCAAACCTAAGGATAATAGGTATAGATGAGGGTGAAGATTCCCAACTTAAAGGGCCAGTAAATATCTTCAACAAAATTATAGAGGAAAACTTCCCTAACCTAAAGAAAGAGATGTCCATAAATATACAAGAAGCTTACAGAACTCCAAATAGACTAGACCAGAAAAGAAATACCTCCCGACACGTAATAATCAAAACTTCAAATGTACAAAACAAAGAAAAAAATACTAAAAGCAGTCAGGGGAAAAGGTGAGGTAACATATAAAGGCAGACCTATAAGAATTATATCAGACTTCTCACCAGAGACTATAAAAGCCAGAAGATCCTTGACTGATATCATACAGACCCTAAGAGAACACAAATGCCAGCCCAGACTACTATACCCAGCAAAACTCTCAATCACTATTGATGGAGAAACCAAGATATTCCATGACAAATCCAAATTTACACAATATCTTCCCACAAATGTAGCACTTCAAAGGATAACTGATGGAAAACTCCAACACAAGGAAGGAAACTACAACTTAGAAAAAGCAAGAAAGTAATCTTCTAGCAACCCCAAAAGAAGATAGCTACACAAACATAGTTTCACCTCTAATAACGAAAATAACAGGAAGCAACAATCATTTTTCCTTAATATTTCTTAATATCAATGGGCTCAATGCTCCAATAAAAAGACATAGACTATCAGACTGGATACACTCATAGGACCCAGAATTTTGCTGCATACAGGAAACGCACCTCAGTGAAAAAGACAGACACTACCTCAGAGGAAAAGGATAGAAAACAAACTTCCAAGCAAATGGTCCCAAAAACCAACCTGGAGTGGCAATTCTAATAACAAATTAAATTGATTTTAAACCAAAAGTAATCAAAAAAGATAAGGAAGGACACTTCATACTCATCAAAGGAAAAATGTACCAAGATGAACTCTCAGTTCTGAAAATCTATGCCCCAAATGCAAGGGCACCCACATACATAAAAAAAAAAAAAAAAAAAAAAAAAAAAAAAAAAAAAAAAACCTTTACTAAAGCTCAAAGCATACATTGTACCTCGCACAATAATAGTGGGGGATTTCAACACCCTACTCTCAGCAATGGACAGATCATGGAAATAGAAACTAAACACAGACAAAATGAAACTAACAGAAGTTATGAACCAAGCGAATTTAACTGATATCTATAGAACATTTCATCCTAAAAGACAAGAATATACCTTTTTTCTCAGCACCTCATGGTACCTTCTCCAAAATAGACCATATAATTGGTCACAAAACAGGCGTCAACAGATACAAAAAGACTGAAATTATCTCTTGCTCCCTATCAGACCACCATGGACTAAGGCTGGTCTTTAATAATAACAAAAACAATGGAAAGCCCACATACACGTGGAAACTGAACAATGCTCTACTCAATGATAACTTGGTCAAGGAAGAAATAAAGAAAGAAATTAAAGAAATTTTAGAATTTAATGAAAATGAGGACACATCATAACAGAACTTGTGGGACTCCATGACAGCAGTACTAAGAGGAAAAATCATAGCTCTAAGTGCCCACAAAAAGAAACTGGAGAGAGCATAACTAACAATTTGACAGCACACCTGAAGTCTTTAGAACAAAAAGAAGCAAATACACCCAAGAGAAGTAGACAGCAGGAAATAATCAAACTCAGGTCTGAAATCAACCAAGTAGAAACAAAATAACTATACAAAATATCAACAAAACCAGGAGCTGGTTCTTTGAGAAAATCAACAAGATAGATAAACCCTTAGCCAGACTAACCAAAGAGCACAGAGACAGTATCCAAATTAATAAAATCGGAACTGAAAAGGGACACATAACAACAGAAACAGAGGAAATTTAAAAAAATCATCAGATCCTACTACAAAGGCTTATACTCAACAAAACTGGAAAATCTGAATGAAATGGACACTTTTCTAGACAGATATCAGGTACTCAAAATAAATCAGGAGCAGATAAACCATCTAAAGAGTCCCATAACCCCTAAAGAAATAGAAGGAGTCATTAAAAGTCTCCCCACCAATAAAAAGTTCAGGACCAGATGGTTTTAGTGCAGAATTCTATCAGACCTTCCAGGAAGACCTAATACCAATTCTCTTCAAACTATTCCACAGAATAGAAACAGAAGGAACAATACACAATTTGTTCTATGAAGCTACAATTACGCTCATACCTAAACCTCACAAAGAACCAACAAAGAAAGAGAACTTCAGACCAATCTCTCTTATGAATATTGATGCAAAAATACTCAGTAAAATTCTCGCAAACTGAATCCAAGAACACATCAAAATAATCATCCATCATAATCAAGTAGGCTTTTATCCCAGGAATGCAGGGATTGTTCAATATTCGGAAATCCATCAATGTAATCCACTACATAAATAAACTCAAAGAAAAAAACCACATGATCATCTCACTAGATGCTGAGAAATCATTTGACAAAATACAACATCCCTTCATGTTAAAAGTCTTGGAAAGATCAGGAATCCAAGGCCCATACTTAAACATAGTAAAAGCAATATACAGCAAGCCAGTAGCCAACATCAAACTAAATGGAGAGAAACTTGAAGCAATCCCACCAAGATCAGGGACTAGACAAGGCTGCCCACTCTCACCCTATCTATTCAATATAGTACTGGAAGTCCTAGCTAGAGCAATTTGACAACAAAAGGAAGTCAAAGGGATACAAATAGGAAAGGAAGAAGTGAAAATTCCACTATTTGCAGATGATATGATAGTATACTTAAGTGGCCCTAAAAACTCCACCAGAGAACTCCTAAACCTGATAAACAACTACAGCAAAGTGGCTGGATATAAAATCAACTCAAACAAATCAGTAGCTTTCTAAATAATTCATAGATCAAAGAAAAGTTAAATTTAGATAACCTATTCATCTAATGGCAATATTAGATATCAGAATTTGTAAAATAAGCTAGGATTACTTTTAAAGAAAATTTATCATTTTAAATAAATACAAAAGAAATAATTCATCAGAAAACTGAAGCTGAATTTATAATACGGCTTCGAAATTTAGAAATAGAAATTTAATACAAAGAGAATGGGTGAAGGACATAAAAAGATGCGTGTATATGCTATAATTTTCACTGCCTAACACCAACAAAATACAATTTATTTTAAAAATTACTAATTTAATTATATCTGATTTATTTATTTTTTTTATATTTTTAATATTTTATTTATATTTCAGATGTCATCCCCTTTCCCCATTTCCCCTCCCTAGAAAACTCATATCCCATGCCCCCTATTCCTTTTTGCTTTTATACAATTTTTTTTAAATGTCAATCAAAGGCTTTACAAGTTTGGTAATGCTCAATCAGAAGTGTAACCCAATACCCAACCTAGATATATCAACTAACTTTGACTGGTGGAGACACATGAATATCTGCCTCCATGCCTCCCCCCCCTTTCTCTCTCTTTCTCTCTCTCATCACCTAGCTTCTCCTCTCCTTCATCTTCTCCTCTCCTTACTCCATCTCTTTCTCTCAGTACTCCTTCCCCCTTATCTCCTCCTACATATCACCCTTCCTGTTAAAATAAAACTTTTTTCTCACAATACAATTACAGCATACTTATTCCTAATTGTACCAGTGAGATACAAGATAGTCCTAATACCCAGTCCATCATTTTGTTGACTAACCAGAACCTCTGTCAGCTCTCCTAACTAAAACACTTAGTTTTGATCCTGGCTTTTTTCTTGGCTTTAGAATGATTGTCAGCTGAAAAAAAAAAAAAATCCACTCAGATCTTTTCTCTCAAAGTGAATAGCCAGGATTGGCTATGAGACTATAGGTCTTCAACCCCATCAAAAATCCAGAATGACTGAGTTAACTGAAATTATGGGAAGCACTAAACATAGCTTTTAAGACTTAGCCAATTTATAGACCACTGAACACCTGGAAAGCCCCTATACTACCGAATGTTGGAGCATCAAATTTTCAGCCTTCTGGCCCAGAATCGTCTGACAGACCTTAGTGATGCAGAATTATTAAGGGCTGATTACTCTGTCTAAGCAGATATAATCAGTCGACTATTCTGCAAGTGTGTCCTTTTCTGGACAGTAATTTGTCTGTAGATGGAAAGAGGCAATTCTTGCCTAGTGGCTGTCACGGCACAACTGGAGTATCTCCAAGGATGCTCAATTTCTTCTTAGAATCCACAACAGGAAGCTGTCAGGAGCAGACAGGTCTCTAATCAAAATGAACATTAATATGTAAATATTTGTAACATCAATTCTATGTACTTCTGATGTTTTGAAAACCAACTATCCATGTAAGGTAACCTGGAATGTTGTCTGTTAACTCCTCTCAGCTATTTCTAAATAAAATATGGAAAACCCCCAAACAATAAACTCAAAGCCATGAATTTTCTATAGTCCCTTAACTCATAGGCTAACTGTCCCAAATCAGTTAAAAAAGTTAAAGAAGGACTGGGTCTAGGCCCTGTATTCCTAAATGTGTTATACAGGCACAATGCCTATGAGAGTAACAATATTCATCTCACTTTTATATCAATAAGAAGCTCGTACCAATGAATACCTTAAATTTGAAATCAAAGTAAATTTTGTATCATTTAAGAAATTATAGCTTCATCTTGGTATTAATTGTACAGATTTCTACCAATAGGTTATGGCTATGCAATAAGTCCTAGCTCGTCCTCCCTGTTCCAACAAAACCACTACTTTTCCCTAGAAAGACAGACCAATATTAACCACCTTAGTTCCTAAGCCCAGGGAATAGGGGCGCTGACTCTTCTTTAACTTCTCCAAGCTAATTAAGGGCGTTGAGATATTAGAAGAGGGGTGGGGGGAAGAGTAAATTGATAAGCCTCTGATGCTGTGTCTTCACTGCATCCAGATGGAATTCCAGGACATCGGAGGTTTGGGCAGGTCTGCTCAATATGCTTGATGAGTAGATACACCAAGGCTGTGTATTCTGCAATATACAATTCTCAGAACAAGTTTTAGTATCAAAAAAAAAATTTTTTTTCCTAGAGGGCTGACATTTTTTTTAAAGATGTTGGTTCTAACAACTTTTCTTTTTTTCCCCTTAATAAAATTGGTTGTAATATTTACCTTTCAAATTTTATCCCCTTATCCCATTTCCCCCACCACCCAGGAACCCCTTATCCCATCCCCCCTCCTTGTGCTTCTATGAGGGTGTGATTTTCCAGTTTCTGTGATGCTGTTTCCATTAACATAAACTGCCTCCTAAATTTCTAAATCCTTCCCTTTGTGTTATTAACTCTCCTATTTTTCTTTTTTTCTTTATTTTTTCTCTTTTTTCTCCTCTTTTCCCTTCTTTTCATCTCTCTCTTTTTTAAAATTGGGTATTATATTTACCTTTCATATTTTATCCCCTTACCCCACTTCCTCCAACCACCCAGAAACCTCCTATCCCATCCCCCCTCCTCATGCTTCTATGAGGCAGTGCCAGCACCTACCCCCCACTACCTCCTCCCCACCCTCACATTCCCTCCCCCACTCTGTGTTCATTTTTTATGGGACCAAGAAACTCCTCTCCCTCCTATGCCCTAGAAGGCCATCCTCCCCTACATATACCACTAGAGTCATGGGTCCCTCCCTATGTGCTGGTGGTTTAGACCCTGGGGGGCTCTGGTTGGTTGGTATTGTTGCTTTCCTCCTGGGGTCATAAACCCTTTCTGCTCTCTCAGTCTTCTCTCTAAGTTCTCCATTGGGAAACACTTGATCATATCAGTGGTTAGCTGTGAGCATCGTCCTCTGAATGTGTTAGTCTTTGGCAGACCTCTAAGGAGACAGCTATATCATGTTCCTGACAGCATGCACTTCCAGCCATCCACATCAGTGTCTAGCTTAGGTGACTGTACATGGGATGAATACCCAGGTGGAATGGTATCCTGATGGCCCCTTCTTCAGTTTCTGTCCCATGTTTTGTTTCCATATTTTCTCCCTTGAGCATTTTTGTTACTTGTTCTAAGTAGAACTGAGGCATTCCCTCTTGGTCTTCCTTCTTCATGAGCTTCATGTGGTCTGTGGGTTGAGTCTTCGCTATTCCAAGCTTTTGGGCTAACATCTGCTTAACAGTGAGTAAATACCATGTGTGTTCTTTTGTGATTGGGTTAACTCACTCAGGATGATAATTTCTAGATCCATCCATTTACCTAAAAATTTTTCAAATTCATTATTTTTAATAGCTGAGTGATACTCCATTGTGTAGATGTACCACATTTTTTGTATCCATTCCTCTGTTGAGGGACATCTTGGTTCTTTCCAGCTTCTAGCTATTATAAATAAGGCTGCTATGAACATAGTGGAGCATATGTCTTTATTATATGTTGGAGCATCTTCTGGGTATATGCCCAGGAGTGGTATAGCTAGATCCTCAGGTAATGCTATATCCAGTTTTCTGAGGAACCGCCAGACTGATTTCCAGAGTGGTTGTACCAGCTTGCAATCCCACCAACAATGGAGGAGTGTTCTTCTTTCTCCGCATCCTTGCCAGCATCTACTATCACCTGAGTTTTTTATCTTGGCCATTCTGATTGGTGTGAGGTGGTATCTCAGGGTTGTTTTGATTTGCATTTCCCTGATGACTAAGGATGTTGAGCATTTCTTAAGGTGCTTCTCAGCCATTTGAGTTTCCTCTTTTGAGAATTCTTTGTTTAGCTCCATACCCCATTTTTAATAGAGTTATGTGGTTGTCTGGAGTCTAATCTTGGATATTAGCCCTCTATCAGATGGAGGATTGGTTAAGATCTTTTCCCAATCTGTTGGTTGCCATTTTGTCTTATTGACAATGTCCTTTGCCTTACAAAAGCTTTGCATTTTATGAGGTCCCATTTGTCAATTCTTGGTCTTAGAGCATAAGCCATTGGTGTTCTGTTCAGGAACATTTCCCCTGTGCCTAGGTATTCAAGGGTCTTTCCCACCTTCTCTTCTATTAGTTTCAGTGTATCTGGTTTTAAGTTAAGGTCTTTTATCCACTTGGATTTGAGCTTTGTACAGGGAGATATGAATGGATTGATTTGCATCCCTCTACATGTTGACCTCCAGTTGATCCAGCACCATTTGCTGAAAATGCTGTCCTTTTTCCACTGGATGGTTTTAGCTCCTTTGTCAAAGATCAAGTGACCATAGGTATGTGGGCTCATTTCTGGACCTTAATTCTATTCCATTGATCTTCCTGCCTGTCTCTGTACCAATACCATGCAGTTTTTATTACTATTGCCCTGTAGTATAGTTTGAGGTCAGGGATGGTGATTCCTCCAGAAGTTCTTTTGTTGTTGAGAATATTCCTCACTATCCTGGGTTTTTTGTTGTTCCAAATAAATTTGCAAATTTCTCTTTCTATCTCTATGAAGAATTGATTTGGAATTTTGGTTAGCTCTAGTGCTACCCTCTCTCACTGGTTCTGACAGGTGACTGTCTTTCCAGTTATCTTGTTTGTGTCAGAACTCCTCAGGGTCCAGATGTCTCTGTGATCCTGTGATCCTGTGATCCTGAGCTCCAGCAGCTCTGAGTTCAGTGTCTCCTCTAGGATGTCTCAGGGTAAGGTGTCTTCTTGAGAGCAGATCAACTAGGTGTTCACTGCTCTGAGTGCAGTGATTCCTCTAGAATGTCTCAGGATAAGGTGACTGCTGCTCTGGGTTTCGTTGCTCCTCTAAAATGACTCTGGGTATGGTGTCCCCTGCTCTGAAGTCAACGGCCTCTCTAGGAAGTTTCAGGATACGGTTTCTACCAGGGTGCAAACCCACTGGGTGTCTGCCTCTCTGAGGACACTGACCTCTCTGGGCTGACTCAGGATGCAGTTTCCACAAGGGTACAGACCAACTGGATGCCTGCTCCCACCACTGGGATATGAAGAGGGGCAGAAGGGGAGTGGAATTCCACAAGGGCAAGGTTTTGTTATGGGGGGGGGGGGGTCCTGAGAGCTTCCTACTCCCAGCTGTGGCTCTGGTGTATAGGGGGTTGCACAGCTGGCCCTACCTGCCTCCCTGAGGACACTGGCCTCTCAGGGATGTCTCGGGATACAGTTTCCACAAGGGTGTAGACCCTCTAGGTGTCTGCCTCCCTGAGGACACTGGCATCCCAGGGATGTCTCAGGATAAAGTCTCCACAAGGGTGCAGACCCCGCTGGGTGTTTGCTCCCACTATCAGGATGGATCTGGAGAGGGGCGGAAGGGGAGTGGAGTTCCTCAGGGGGAGGTTGGGTACCTGTGGGGGGATCCTGTGAACTTCCTACTCCAAGCTGTGGGTCTGGTGTGTAGGGCGGTGCACCACTGACCTTACCTGTCTCCCTGAGGACACTGGCCTTCCAGGGATGGCTCAGGATACAATCTCCGCAAGGGTGCAGACCCTGCTGGGTGTCTGCTCCTGCTACTGGGATGGATCTGGAGAGGGGCAGAAGGGGAGTAGAGTTCCCCTGATTTATTGATAAATGAAAATAATTGTCAAAATAACAAAATCAATATAGAGACATCACTACAGATCATGTGGACATTAATAACATCAAATTTTGTCAATATATTTTTAAAATCAGATTAATTGGAAGTGCTTAGAAAGTTGATCTAAAATTAAATTTTGAGTAATGTGTTAGTAATCAGAAAGTAAAAGTCACACAATGAAACACACATAACTCTGAAACCCTCCTTGCGTGACATTTACAAAACAAACTAAAAAGGAAACAATAGCCACTTATTAAAAAGATTGAACTTCATTAGAAACAAAGGAGAGAAAGCAATCCCATAATGAGAAATAACTGATGCTTAGCTAAGGAAAAAATACTGCAATAGTAGAGTAGAGGTAATGTTTTTAACAGTAAGCTAGAAAAATGATACCAAGTTGAAAAGGAGTGGATCTAGGCTCACTATTCACTAAGACTAATTCTACATGATCACAGGTATAAATATATCACACAAAATGATTAAAATTTTGGAAGGAAACCTAGCTGATCTCAAGTTTGAAGCTGACTTCTGAAATTTAATCTCAAACGCACATTCAAGGAATGAAAGTATTGAGAAACATGACCTCATTCAAATTAAACATCTACAATTTGTAAATGGTGCTGTTGAGCAGATGAAAAGTGAAGGCACAGACTGACAACATTCCTGCAGAAGACATTTGGTGAAGGATTTGTGTAAAATATACAGAGTTTTAAATCTCAGTAATATAATAACTTGTTGTATTTTATTTTGTGTGTTGTTTTCTCTCTCTTTGTCTCTCTCTTTCTCTTACTCTGTGTGGGGGGGGGGGGTATGTATGGTACTTGAATAGGCCAGGAGAAGTTATTGGCAGCTGTGAGTCACACAATGTGCATGATAGGAACCAAACCCAGGTCTTCTGTAAAAGGAGCAAATGTTCCTAACTTCTGATCAAATTCTCTAGCTCTCAAATAAGTCAAAGAACTCAACAGATCCCTCCAACATGTAGTATAAGCATGGCAAACATGCACATAACAAAACACACACATGATTTATCATCATGAAATATAAATTAGAATAGCTGAATTCCACAACACACTTGTTGGGATGGTGCATATCTACAACAGACCATACAGATGCTGGTGAGGAGCAGCATCATTGCTGAGAGCCAAACAAAATGATACATGTTGGAAGGCAACATGTCAGTGTCAGTTTACTCAAAACTAAGCATTCTATTACTACAGGGATAAAATCATGTCTTTTGGTATTTATTGAAAGGAATTGAATCCTTACAACCAAATAGAAGCCTGTATATTAATGCTGTAACTGGTGCCATAATTTTCAGAATTTGGAAATAAACATGGTGTCCTCAACATAGAAAAACAGCAGTATATTCAGAAAACTTTATTACTAAGAAGAAATTAGTCATCAACTCATAGGAAGATACCCAGGAATCTTAGAAATACTATAAAATGAAAGAAATTAACCTAGAAGAACTGAATGCTTTATGAATCCAACTATATAGCATTCTGGAAAAGGCAAAGTAAATGTAAGTGTTGCTGGAAATCAAGGGAGAAGGATGGATGCAGATATCAGAGCACCAAGGGTTTCTAAGGCAGTGAAAATGATCTACTTTGTACTAAGATGGAAGTTACAGACCATTATACACTTTTTTCAGCCCCATGAAATATGCCTCATCAAGAGTTATTTCTAATGTAAACGATGAGATATATGTGTTATGTTACTGCAGATACACCAATTCTAACAAATGTAGCTCTCAGTGAAGCACATTACAAGAAAGGGAGATCCCAAGGGTATGTGGATGATTTTTTTCACATTATCAGTTTTGCTATGAAGATAAAATTTCTGACAGTCTAGATGGCTTGGCAGGTAAATGTGCTTGCTGCCAAGCCTGAATTCCTGAGTTTGATCCCCAGGATCCAGTTGGTAGAACGACAGAATGGACTCCTCTGTGACAGCCACATGCATGTCCCATGGTACATGTATGCATGTATGAACAAATACATATCCACATAGGGTACACAAAAATTATAAATATGATAAAAATTTAATTCCCACACTTAAAACAAATGTCCAACATCTGTAGTCATCAGGGAACTCCAAATCAAAACTACTTGGAGATTTTTATCTTACACCCATAAGAATGGCTAAAATCAATAAAAACAAATACCAGCTCATGATAGTGAGAATTTGGACTAAGAAAAGGATTCATCCATTGCTAGTCGGAGTGCAAACTGATATAAACACTATGGAAATTAGTGCAGTGATTCCTCAGGAAAATTGGAATCAATCTATGTCAAGTTCCAGCTTTACCACTCTTGGGCTTATACTCAGAGTTTGGTCTACTCATAGTAGCCAGATATTGGAAACAACTAGGTGCTCCCAAGATGAATGGATAAAAAAAAATTACATGGTATATGTACACAGTGGAGTAAAAAAAAATTACATGGTATATGTACACAGTGGAGTATGACATAACTCCCTTGAACCCTATCTGGCACAAATCTGCAGGAGGATCAGTGCCTTGCTCAGCCATCAACAGAGAAGCATCCTTCTGCAGCATGGATACAGAGACTGACAGCCAGACATTAAGCACCGAGTGAGAGACTTTGGAACACCTACCTCTGAATGAGATGTCTGCATCAAATCCTCACCACCCCCACCCCAGATTCAGGGTAAGGAAGAAGAGGCAGAGACAGTGTAAGAGCCAGAGGGGGTAAAAGACACCCCTTCATCCTTCTAAATCAGTGTGATGGCTGCACATATATACTTACAGAGACTGAGACACCATATACAGGGCTTTCAAAAGTTTGTGCCAGATAGGGTCCCAGAGCTAAAAGAAGTGAACACATCTCCATGCCCTAATTCAGAAGCAATCTCCAATTGATAATCACTTGCAAATGAAAATTTAGTCTCATCCAAGGGAGTCTCACTGGAGAAATAAAGTAACTTTAGGGTAGGTTGTAAGTCTAGCAATAGATGGCCAATATAAAGAAACCCAGCAACCTTTGGAAGACCTTTGTCTCTTGGGGTCATGTAAGGGATTTTTCTTTTTTTCTCATAATGTTTTCTCACATTTTTATTTGTATATTTTCATTTTTACCTCTCATTTGTATATTTTCATTTTTATCTTCATATTTTCATTTTTACCTCTATGGGTCCTTTTCATATAGATTAGGACTTCCAATTTAGTGTTTTTATGGGATTCCTGAGTGTCCAAGTGAGTTGGTCTCTGTTTCTTCTACTAAGCTATTTTCATTTTGTTCGTTTGGGTATTTTTTCCAACTCTGATTGTTAGTTTTGCTTTATTTTATTACAATATATTTTATTCTTATCCACTAGAAGCCTGCTTGTTTTCTAATGAGAGACATGGAGAGGGTGTCTGAATGACAGGGGAGGTGAGGAAGGACTGGATGGAGTGAGAGTGGGATTGTAACTAGGACAGATTATTTGAGGAAAGAAATGTATTTTCAACAAAATGGAAAAAAGAATGGATTCAGTAAAAGCTTGCGTTTATATCTTTAAAATTTACAAGGAGATACTACATAATTACTATTATTTTTAAAGGCTAAAATTAAATACTGATGGTAGAAATGTTGATCAAATAATCCAGTATTACATTTAGATAAAAAATATATTTTTCACAAGTATACAGAATATTTAAGTATATAGAGCAATACAATATGCCACAGAGGGGCCAGTGGAGAAGAGTGAGAACAGGTGCTGCACTGGGTAGGGAAATGGAAGGACAACACATAGTTAGGAAATTTTGTTTTCTCTGATGATTATGTTCCAAATCTTATTGTTGTAACATATTGCACAACTAGGATCAAACAAACAGCTGTCAGATCATCATGTCAAAGACTTACATTTTATTTTTAATTGTGTGTATTCATGTGTATCTGTATGTTCGTGCATACACATGCAGCTATCTATGGAGGCCAGTAGAAGGTACCAGGCCACTGGATCTGGAGTTTTAGATGGTTGTGAGCTAACTTATGGGAGAACTGGGAACCAAAGTTTGCACCTCTGGAAGTAGTACATGCTATCTACAACTAAGCCTTCTCCCCCGTGCCCATACTGTCATATTAATGGGTGGATATTGTGCATAAACAATACCTCAGTAAGAAAGTTCTGATTACTAAATTCAACTAATGATAATGATGCAGAGAAGGCCTATGCAAAAGAACATACACCACGTGATTCTGTCCATGAAAACTAAATTAGCCCCCTATACTGTTCATACTATTTTGCAAAATTATAGCTAACTTTACAACAGTACAGATGCTGGTTATTTTAAGTTGGGTGTTGGGAGGATTGGGCAGTGATAGACATAGATATCTAAGGTGTTGGCATTTATACTTCTTGACTTCTAGGCTGGCCATACACCAACTGGGTGTGTGTCCTTCATGCTTTACTTTAGACATCTCTCATTCACAATTTATCCCACAGGTCATGTTTTTAACAGAACGTTGAGAATAAGATAATTCTCATGAAATGTATTGAAGTATTAAGTCTTAGCACCTTGAAAATATTGATGTTGTATTTCTTTTATGGTTATTGTTTTATCTTATGAATGGGCAGATTCTATTTCATTGATCAAAGAACAGTGTTATAATCCTGGCCATTTCATTTAAAACTGGTTATTGACATCTGTTCTGAGAGAAGCTTTCATTCTGTAACCAAGACTGAATATATAGTCTGGTTGGCCTGGAACTCATTTGCATCCTCCTGTCTCAGCCTCCTAAATGCTGGTATCACAAGCATGAGCTACCATACCTGATAACAATGAGTGGCATTTGTAAATACAATACTAGTATGTGCTTATGAATTTATATACAGCCCTGTTACCTATTTTCCATGGAATAGGGCATTTGTGGTCTTTAGATATATGAGTGACTGTTATTATTAATATATGTATTATACAATTCTAAGATATTATATTAATTTTTAACCATATGACAAAAAGTGATATTCACTACAATAACTTCTAGTGATGAAAACATCTAAAAATGGCCTTCTGGGCCACTTTCAAGACCATGGTTAACATCAATCTTTTCTGTACCATTGATATAGAAGAGGATCATAAGTTTAGGTTGACAGAATTTGAGGTAAGACCATATGCTATCACTGTCCCAGAGGATAATTTTAATGTTACCTTACCTGGAAAAAGTCTTGAGTTTTATTTTTTATTTAGACAAAGTTCAAAACTCATTTCTCTAACATGACAATAATTTTTCTCAAACTCTCAAACTGATTATGAGGTTTTCTTAGTGTAGGCAGCCAATTGTGATCAGAGAGAGAGAGAAGAGGAGAGAGAGAGAGAGAGAGAGATGGAGAGAGAGAGAGAGAGAGAGAGAGAGAGAGAGAGAGAGAGAGAGAGAGAATGGAATGACTTAAGGTTTTAAAGAGTCTATACTTATTTTCTGTCTTTCCCAAAGAATTTCAATCTTGCTTTTAGAAGGGTGTTGGATCCATACATAGGCTTGAAGGGTGATATTGAACTGCATAGTACATACAAGATATTATATATACATGTATTACATTTACAGGGCTATAAATTAAATACTAGATTTCATAGTTGCAGGGCATTAAAGAGTTTTAACTAAAGAGGCATGAGTAAACCAAGCTGCCTATTACTGCCTTTCCATACTATTTATAAACAAACTCTAAAAGCTAAGATTTTTTATGTACTCATTAAGTCAAATTTTAAGCCTTCGTGGTTTTTCTTATACCTAATTTTAAAAGCAAGGGTCTTAAGTCCACTAATTTTGTCTTAATTTAACTTAAAGGAGTACAACCGTGTCTCCCAAGCATCAGCTTATGACCACCCCATCCTGGGAAACTTCTTCCATACGCTATACTATGGAAAGTAAAGGAAAATAAAAAGCTATTCTTAAGCTAAATTAAGCATACCTTATTTTAATAAGCACATCTAAAGTTTACCCAGACCTTTGAGACATTTTGTGAACTTTAAATGACAGTCAAAGGAAAGGAAAGCAGTTCAAAGGCAGAGTCAAGCAACTCATAGAAAGGCTGGCTTCAAGGACAACAACAGACACTGGCCTTTTAAACTCAGACATGAAGAGAAAAAGTTTGAGCTAAATCCAGATGATTTAATTTTTTTTTATGGTGAGAAAAGAGAATTTCCTCTACCTGAACCATTCTATTCCTATGTTCAACAACACAGTTCTCATCAGAACACAATAGAAACAAAGAGAGGAAGCAGTGCGTGGTATCCTTTACATTTATGTCTTCAAGGTTGTTTGGAAATCTTAGAGGCAGTTTTCCTTTCTCCAAACATTCCCTTCCGCTGTTTCTTTAAGTGGGAGAGTTAAAGAGGTTTTATATACTGTACCTTTTCAAAGTGTATATGGTTCTGGGCACAGTGTTTGCTTTTCTTAGAGATATGAATCGCTTTTGTTCATTTACCATCTTTGAAATTCATTTCTAGTAGCTGCAGAGCTGTGTTAATAGGCTTCTAACATAGCTGTCATTTCAAGTAATAGGTGCCAAGCTTTCAGCAGCTTATTAACACATTATAACAGCAAGCCCTATACTAAACAAACAAATTGCATAGCAGAGGACATAAGCAAAATTAATGTGTATAAATATATACATTCATATGTATACATACATACACTATATACTTAGGGCTCATCAACATATTTGGTTCCATACATGATTAGCCCAGAATTGGCACTTTGTTTTTTATGAATATTCACAGGGAGAAAGAGTGGATTGGATTTGTATTTGGTCCCAAATGTGAGACGAATACAAACTGGTATAATTACTGAAAGATTTCCATCCTCTTAGCCCAGCAACGTTCTCAAGACCAAAAAATCGCAGACTTGTGGTATTTCACATCATATGACTGTGCTAACGTGATCTTTCAGCGCCACTTCATGGGGGATACTGCAGGGGAAGGAAACAGTGGAAATAAGCAAGGAGATACACCAACTGGCAGGGCTGCTGAGAAAAAGACATACAATTATGAAAGCGTGCTTCTAAGAGTCAAAATTTGCATTTGTATATGCACACTGGACCAACTTTCTACAAACACAAATATATTCTTCCAGATGTAGCGCAGACATATGTGCAGATAAATACGAAAATGCATATTCACACATGAGGTTATAAATACAGATAAATATACACATACACACGAGTATGTCTCTAGAGACACACTGTCCTTTACAAGTGTTTATGCAGTTAATGGTTGCATAAAAATTCTCAGCAGCTTTCAAGAAGGCATATTTCAATAAAGGCTCTAAATTTACATTGTAGTAAAAGCTGACCTTTTATGGGTATGAAAAATTCCAATGCAATTTATAATCATGTTGTAATATATTTGCTGGTTGTAAATTGTAAGTTGTATGTTAAATTCGACTTCTGTATCAGCTGAGCATTTCATAAAATTTACTGACATTTGTAGGATTAAGAATGGCTTGATGGTCACTCACTACCTTGCAAGATTTAGTATGTACTGTGTTTATTATTTCTAATAATAGCTGGTAGATTAATTGCCTAGAAAATATCAGTGATGAGCTAGTAACTTTATGAACTGTTTATGTTACTCCAGATATTTTAAGGATTTGCAGACAACCTTCAAATCTGAGAAAGCAACACAAATTCAAAACAGAAAAGTCTAATTTAGTAATAGAAATAAAGTAAATGATTGAGTTTAGGAGCAAAAAAAAAAATGCCTTCCTTCACTACTCTTGGGGCTGATGCATTTCATATCATTCAGTAAAACATTATTTTGAAACCAGTAAGAATAGATAGTAGTTGACTTTAAGAAACCCTAGTCTAAGAAATGCCCAGATTATATCATCAGAACTTTGAATGACTGCAAGATTATGTAAGCTCTTATATATAACAGTAAAACAATGCACAGGAAATCAATGATTTGGTGTTTAGCAATGAACTATTGCTTTTCCACAGTCATTGAGTAATATGTGTGACAAATTCCCTACAGTTGGGTCTTTCAACCACATTCTTCCCTTCCCTCTAACCCCTGGAGGGCAACTTTCAATGCACTAGATCTCTTATTTTAAATACTTCAAATCCTCTTTTATACTTAGAGAACTTTTGGAAATTAAAATACTACTTTCAGTTGACATTCTGAAATCCTCTTAGTCTATTACTTGCCTGAGATCTGAGTATCTTAGATCACACTATTCTGCAGAACTTTTATCATACCCTCTTTAAAGAACAGGACATCCAGGCTACAAGATCCTAAGGAAGAGGCCTGTGTGTTATTTATCTTCTTTTCTCTGATATTCAGTATAATACCTGGCATATGAGAGCTGTTCTATAAATATCATTCATAAAATTGAATTCATAAAAATGAATTTATAAAATTCATAAAAAATATTAATGGATAAGGATTGGGTCCATTTTGTATTTTCAGAATGGTCTCAGCTTAGACAAATCAAATCTATTTCCCTATAAATATCTTTTTTTAGTTTGAACAATGATCTAGACTTTTAAGTTAGAGTCACAAAGAGAGAAGTGTCTGAGGTTTGGGACTGCACTCCTCTCTAAGAGCATCTCTTGTTTCCTTGACTGAGAAAACTGATGCCTACAAAAAATAAACGCATAGTCAGTCAGGGGCAAGGGTCTCTTCACTGATTTTAGTAAAAACACTTTTTATAGAAAAGTGTCTGCAATGGTGTCCCAAGAGTTTGTTCAAATCACTCCTGAATTTGGTTTCCAATGACTGTTATGTGATATATGTGTGGAAAATAATGGACAGTGATTTCAAATTATTTTGGTTGTACATTCCTAGCAAGTACCATGATTTTAAAATAAGAGGAATAAAGAAGAAAACACATATGAGAAGTAGAAGAAAACAAAAATATATTTTAGCTGTATTTTCTTTTACAGAAAACTCAAGTGATTGGGGGAATATATCCCATAAAATATGAACCACCAAGTTCCCAATCAAACTGTGAGGAAACAGTCTGTTTCCAGCAGAGTATGCTTAACAATACCTACTATAAGTATAAAATATGCACACACACACACACACACACACACACACACACACACACACAGCTGCACTCTGATCATAAGACAGTAATGAAGTTTGGTAGTGAAACCTGTTTTTTTACCACAACATTGTTTATGCTACTTTAATAAGTTGCATCAACTTCGGAGGCTAAGAAAATGTCACTTTTCTCACTCTGATGGGAAGGAATCTGACAACTGTTACACAATCATTGAAACTCTGCAATTTGTCAAAATGCTCATAATAATTTTTCCTGACTTCTATTTCAAAGCTAGATGGAATATGACACAGAATAGGGCTGTGGATGACCCATATGTTAAGAGAGGAAGGTAACTCCGATGTTTAACTTCAAAGGCAGTGTGCTCAGGAGCTGGCAGGTTCACAGAATCCCTTATCTTAGAAAAGAGCAGGAATCTGAAAAAAAAAGAAAAAAAGAAAAAGAAAAAGTGGAAAGAGAAAAACCCAACTGACTGCCTTTAAAATAATGAACAGCTTTCCTGAGCCTTGCCATGCTACAAAAACACCTACGCACCACCCATGCACACAATTTCTTCGATCTCATAAATTAATTTACTGACAAAAGATTATACCCAAGTGACAAAGGTCCAGGACTCTGATTATCTTTATAGGTAATTGGGGCCATCAAATAGTTCCAAAGCTCTTTTTATTTGTCATTTGTTGACAATTCAACCAATTCTCTTGTCTGCCATCCTCTATATTTAATGGATCCCTACCGAAGTATGCAACTCACTCGTTTGTATGGGTCTGATGTCTTCATACAGTTATGCTGATGCATATCCCTTAGCTACCTCCTGATCCTTTTTTCTATGACACCTCCGAGATGGTACCCATAGCAACACCCCTGAGAAGGTGAGAGTGAAGATGCGGCAGTCATCCCGTGCATTTGCTGTGGCTGACAATGCCAGTCATTAGTGCAGCATCCTCTGCCCTACTCAGATCTCCCTTGCTTCCCTCTGGTCTTATTCCCTTCCAGTAGCAGCCACACAGAAGATCCAGAGACTTGCTGTTAATGATTTGTCGCTTGTTTAGAACTCTGGATGTCAGGTCTGTATAATCTGCCCTCAATGCCACTGCCAGGTTGCATTAGGAAACAATTATCTAGTTTATGACTAGGAAAATAGACACCAGCATTTCCAATTAAACTCCTATGCTTCCAAAGAAGATCAGATGCCCTTAACACTGAGGACAGTTCCACTCACTCCTGCTTCAAAGTAAACCAAATAGGAATACAGGCTCTCTAATAAACTGAGGGAGACAAACATATAGTGAATGAGTTTACATGAATTCAGCCATTGTTTCTTATTAGATTCTCATATCTTGTTAGGGTCTGGGTAAAATGGAACAATGGGCACATTTAGCTAAATGCTTCTGTAGAAAAAAATGACAAAAGAGAAGTCTCACCGGTAGCATTAATGTATAACATGTTCTCCTCTGTTTGCATGTGTAAGCAGATTGAGAAGCAGATCATTTCTTCCTTCTTTGTACTCTAAATAAGTGCTAGAAATGAGGGAATTTCATCAAATTGAAATATTTCACTAAAGAGCATCTCTTGTAGATAAATTAGCATTAACTGTAACTATAAACTTGTATAAACTTACTCATTTCATTGTACAACCCCTGACCTAACATAGATCTTGAATTTTAAATGCATCCCCTGGATATGAGAATTGAAACACAGTAATTCTTTTGCCATGACTAAGAAAGGTCAAATGTTATTGAATTTCATCCCTCACAATTGCAGGCTTCCTGAAACTGCTTTCATTATCTCATGTAATAATAATAATTAATAAATCCCAGGATTGAGTATATAGGTTTATAATCAAAGGCTTGCATGCACAAACACCACACATTTGTATATTCTTTTGTGCTGCCTCCAAAAAGAGAAAGACAACCCCCCATTTATCAGTAGCTGTGTGAAAGGAGGAGATTTATCATTTTAAAATTTTCATCGCAGATGGTTTTCATTTTAAAAGGCAGGGAAGCGATTTTTTAAAATCATTTTCCCCCTAATGCAATTGAGCCAGACGTTTCTCGTAAATCTTGTTGCTTTAGTAGACAATACTCAATTCTCCAAACTTTATATGCAATATCCAGCTTTTTCTCTTTGTCTTTAGATGTCCATCTCCTGGATATAAGAATAAAAGCCATAAGAATGGTGGCATCAGACATCACAATAGCCATCCTGGTAACTCCCTTCTTCCTGTGCTCACGGTTTGGCTAAGAAGTTCCTCTTTGTGCTCAAGAACAATAATGAATTGCCATAAGATTTTAAAAGACTTTTCTCCCTCTGTAAGTCTTTGATAAATAGAAGCAAAATGAGTCTGTATGCCGGTCAATGCATGTCTCTAGACAGAACGTAGTACCCAGTGATCCACTGTGTTCAGTGAGTCAGGAGCCAAAAGAATACTCAAGCCATAAGAGGAGAAAGCAATTAAAATAACTGCATCCTCAGATTTCCTACTGGATGTCAGCCCTTTTAAGAAATAATGATTTCATTTTTGTGGTAGAGATGTGGTTATTGCCATCTGGCAAATGGTATCATTGTGCTATAATGACTGGCTACTCTGCTCTACTTGAAGCACAGTCTATCAGGCATTGACATTCCATGATGGCTCAAGTCAAAATGCACACTGGACTAGTAATGAAATAACATCCATTGCTGTTACATGGTAATTTTAGTTTAGAATGCAAAATACAAACACATAGACTATATGTATAAGTAAATACACATGTATATCATATAATGTCTTTTATTCAAAGCACACACCAGAAGATATAGGTGCTAAAAATCACTTTATTTACATTCAAATGCCATACATCTATATCAGGCTTTCTCCTTGTTTTCCATTTTTATATTTATCAACTCAATAACAGTACTATAGATTATAGTACTATAGCTTTTATTATATTTTTAATTTTTACATAATTTTGTACTATATATTTGATTATATATTCTTTCTCCTCCCTCAACTCCTCCCAGATCATCACTACTTTTTTAGCCCAGCCAACTTCATTTTCCTCTCTCTCAAAAAAAACAAGAAAAACATCAAGAGATAAACTTCAATACTGAAAATCTATAAAGAAAGAAAGAAAATAAACATGACAAAAATACACAAAACAAAAAAAACAACAAAAAATGTGCACATAAAATAATTGAAGTTTGTGTTGGCCAGTTCCTTCTGGACATGGAGCCTGGCCTCCTGAAGTGTGGTGATATATCCAGGGACATGCCATTGAAGAAACCTGGCATTCGCTTTCCTAGCATAATTCGATCACTTTTGGGCATATACCCAGAAGTTGCCCACCATGCCATAGGGGCATGAGCTCTACTAGGTTCATTGTGGCCTTATCTGTGATAGCCAGAAGCTGGAAACAACCCAGCTGTTTCATAATGGAAGAATGGATACAAAAAATGTTCATTTACACAATGGAATACTACTATTCAGCTACTAAGAATGAGGACATCATGAATTTTGCAGACAAATAGTTGGAACTAGAAAAAAAATCATCCTGAGTGAGGTAACTCAGGCCCTAAAGGACATGCATGGTATGAACTCAGTAATAAGTAGGTATTAGCCAAAAACATACAGAATACCCAAGATACAATCCACAGAACTCAAGAAGGTTAAAAAGCTGAAGGGCCCAAGAAAGGATGCCTCAATCCCACTTGAAAGGGAAAGGAAAAAAAAGCAATCGGAGGCAGAAGGACAAAAGGAAGAAGGGACCTGGTCATGAGAGGGGACAGGGAAGGGAAAAGGGGAACATGATTACATACTGGGGTTGGGGGGTGAGGGATTCAGGACTGAAGCACTGAGGGCCAGCAGAAAGAATGGAAACAGGCAACCTCGAAGGTAGGAGGTGAGGCACCCCCTGGAATTTACCAGAGACCTGGGAAGTGAAAGAGTCTCAGAACTCAGAAAGAGGGGCCTTAGATTGTAAATAACTTGATAGTTAGGGTGGGACATTGTGTCCACTTTCCCTTCTCAGGTCTGGGATTTTATCTGTTTTGAACCTGTATGTATATTATGCATGCTGTCACCGTCTGAGTTCATATGTGTATCATCCCTCTTCTGTGTGAAACACAATGTTTCCTTGGAATCATTAACTACCCTGGCTGTATTTATTTATTTATTTACTTACTTACTTACTTATTTAATGGATGGGTGATGACTCATGGGACACTATTCATTTTTATTATTATTAATTATCCCATTTGTTTACATCTCAAATTAAATATCCCACTTCCTGATTACCCCTCCACAAACCCCTCATCCCACATCTGCCCTCTCCTCCCTCCCCTTTGCCTCTGTAGGTGGAGGACCACCTCTGGCTCTTAAAATCTTTCTGATTCCTTTTCTGTGTAGAACTCTGAGCCCAGAGGGAAGGGTTTGATAAAGACATTTCATTTAGGACTCAGTGTTTCAAAGTCTCAATCATATGTACATTGTCCAGTTGTGTATCTCTTTGTAAATAAATGTCATCTATGTAAAGAAGAAGCTTCTTGGATGAGCATTGAGTGATTCTCTTATTTCTAAGCATAGCAATATGTCAGTAGGAGTCAATTTATTACTATGTTTCTTCAGCAACATCATAGTAATATGAGAGAGTGAGGACAGAGTGTGATTCAATCCCATTTATTCTTCAGTCTCTCTTCTCTCCAAGTCCCAAGTCTTGAGTTCTTAGTCCCTAGTTCCTAGTTCCTTGTCCCTAATGCCTCCAAGTTCTAAGTTACTTCATCCAAGTGCTAAGTGCCTAATGTCTAATAATCCTTCTTCCTCAATGTCTAATTCCTACTCCAAGTTGTACTCTCTAACCTAATCCCTAGTTCCAAGTTGTACTTCCCAGTGCCTAATAATCTGTTGCTTTCTTCTGTCTGCCTCTTGACTTTTATATGTCTCCCTTCTAAGCCACGCCTCTAAGTCATGCCTTTAAGTCATGCCCTTAGGCCTTGTCTCTAAATCTGATCTCTAAGTCACGCCCTTAAGTCATACACCAGTTGGAGCATTGTCTCCTCTATTATATAGTAAATCAATTTGCATTTCTTACATATATGTATGTATTTTCCAGCCTTCAACAATAGAAGGTTTGCATATGGCCTTTCAAATAGCCTTTAGTGTTAGTTATCGCTCTCCATTTCACCTCTTTCATGCTGCCCTCCCATCCCCCTTCCCATTTAATTCTCCTAGTCTAGTTCCCTGGCATCTCTTACTAACGTTAAAACTCCATAGAGATTTACTGTCAATGTTTGCCACTTACCCTATGTGCTTTCTGTTCTAGCCTCACTTTTTTTATGTTTCAGATCAATTTTAAAATAACTAAAATGCAAGGGAAAACTTGTTTGTGTATGGAACAGAACAGAATTAATCAACAATGCAGTTAGTCTTTGGAAAATTAGTTTCCACATTGAAACATGATAAAACTCTTCATTAATTTTACCTCATTTGTTTATGTATTGATTTACAAGGGGATCTTATGTATCTCTTTTCTATAGTCCAAGATGACCTTAAACTTCTGATTCTCCTCCCTCCATCTCTACAGTACTGGAATTACATATGTGCAACATGATGTTTGAGTTTTTTGTAGAACTGGAGATGGAACCCAGAGATCCCTGCATGCTAAGTCAGCATTCTAGCAACTGGTCTACCGCCCACCCCAGTAACATCCTTCTTTTATGTCTCCTAGTGAAACATGGACTATCATTTCACATAATGAGGCACATTGTTCCTAGTGCTGCAAATATAAAGTTCTGTCTGCAAAAATGATCTACATATTCTGAATGAAAGATTAGATCTTGGACTAACTGAAAAGATTGATCCAGGAACAGTGACATGGTTCAGTGGATAAATGTGGTTATCGTCATGCCTGACAACCTGAGTTTAATTCCTGAGATCTATATGGTAAAAAAAGAGATGGAACTGACTCCCAAAAGTTGCCCTCAGAACTTCATATGTGCACCATGCATAGATGCACTTTTATACATATACATAAGCATACACATATATACATATAAAAATAAATGGACTTTTAAAATTGCTTTTATAATGAATTCAATCACAATGTGGTACTGGGAAAATATTATTCCACATATATTGATGTGTTCTCACAGATAGAACTTCATGGTTTTTATTAAAAATATGACTTCTAACCTACAAATAGAGTTTATAATATTAAAGATATGAAACCTTTAACTTTGTAGACAAGTAAGAATGTGAACAGTTGAACAAAGTTAGAACTCCTGTTTTGAGTCATAAACTTGAGTTTTGAAATTTTCCCTTTGCTTAGACTCCATTTCAAAATGATTTCAGATGTAATGCAAAAGACACACATGCATGACAAAATTAAATAACAATCAAGAAAATAGAAGAAAGCATTTTTCTCAAGATATATTTATTTATATCCAGCCTTATTTCATTTTGATACTTTTAGAATTGGGAGTCAGTACAAATGATCTAACTGAGGTTTAAGAAGCATGCTTTTGCAGGATGCCTCAGACATTCTTATCTTTAGAAACCCTATAGATATCGAAAGACAGAGTATACGGCAATAAGTTTATGACAACTTCAAGTGGAAGATTTTGTTCTAACATGGTTGAGAGAATGGAATTGAAAGCTTCCCTTTGCCAGTAACTTTCTGTAAAATATGGATCAAATGACCCAGCTTTCTTGGGCTCCCAGTTTTGAAACCAGAAACAAGTCTTCCAGGGCTCAAATTTTAAGTCTAAAACTAAGCTTCTTCTTAGTTACTTTCTCTGTCATTTGTGCTGCCCCTTACTTGAGCAGCTTGCAGTAGCTTACATACCAAAGTACTCATTTACAAAATCCAAGTGTACAAGTACAGAATTCAGTGACATTTTAGTAAAAATTCTTAATCACTTTCTCAATTGGAATAGACTCAGGATAGTTGTTGAGATCCCCAAATTTCTCTTATTAAATGGATGATATATTGATTCCAACAAAACTCTTGGCATGATAAGGTCACTCAAGTCAGGTTTCAATGTATTTTATTGATTTCATTTGAAGCTTTTCAGACTTCTATGGCAATAATGATCATGTTCCACTATAAGCTCAGAGACTGCTCAGAGACAATGGGAACTTGCATGAAGGATATTCAAATTCCTCCTTAAGACCTCCTGATGTGGAGAATAATTTTGGATCACAGAATCACAGCGCAGATAATATGGCTCTTCAGCCTATGCACGGAAGACACAGCATCTAACACCATACTAACCCAACCCACAGTGTGATTTTTGAAGACTTCCTTCTGCCTATGTTCTCTCAGGCTTAAAGAAGTAGTATCAGTTGTAACATGACCTCATATGTTTTGTCATTGTCATTAATGTCAATATGAAATTAGTATCAACCACTTTCCAAAGTTAAATATTGGTCTTCAGATAACAAAGTATATGCATTTTTGTGCATCTGGGACTATAACTTTTACTGTTTATACCTATATAGCAATGGATCTTTATGCTATGTATTTTAGGAGAGCTGTAGAAAAATTTACAGGGTAAAATTATGAAGTTAAAAGCTCATGTATTTCATTTGAATGTAAATAAACATTTTCCGGTTATTTCTGCAGTAACAGTTTATTGGATTTCTTTGAATTTGCAAGAATTTATTGGACTTATTTGAGCTTAGCATATTCAAGACAAGATGTAATTTTATGATTTATGTCTAAAATCCACTAAATTTCATATTTGAATGATTCTTATTGTAAAAAAAATTAATGTATTATGAGTTTTGATGGTCTTATTCTTGCTGTCCATATTATAATCACTGCTCTCAGTTAAGATAAAAAGAGATATCATAGAAAATGGGTGTTAGAGGCCACATGGGCCCAGAACTACTATAATGGAGGAAGGAAGACATATACTTTCACTGTACATAAGCAAGTTTTAAAACTCTGTGGTCTAAATATGATGTGTTCTACATTAATGATCAGAACAAGAATTATGAATAGCCTAATATAGTCAAATCCCTAAAACATTGTGGTAAATGCAAAGAAAAATGATAGAAACTCCTTGACCTATAACAGTGCAAAAAGTATGTATAGTTTAACTTAAGGCTGCGTAGAATCAGTTTTGTAGTAGAATGGAGGACAGGTGGAGTGGCTAGGGATGCAAGAAAACTTATTGATAGAGGGAAGGTTTGGGGCAAGGCTTAAAGATACAGCTTATTTTTCTACTGTAATATGAATTATCACTAGGAATTAAAAATAAACAGACATTTTTAGTACAAGACTTGCCAAAGCCACTGTGTATGCAAAGTAAATATAAACATGCATACCATGTACATGGTTTTTGTGAAAATCTCTGTAATATGAGCATGAGAAAAGTTAAACATAATAGGTAAAGTGAAAAAGTCAGCTAATGCATCACATACAGTATAAAAAAGTTTTTTAAAAAAATCAAACAACTGCTCAAGTTAAAAAAAAATTCCTTAATGACAATAAACCAGCATAAGATGAAAACGAAGAGCAGAAGTATCAGTCTGCAGTTCAGTGCCTGGGGTCTGAGTTTGCTGGAACCACACTCCCTTTGACCACTTATCTTCCTCAGCTCTGTGCTGGTGAATACCTTGGACTCTAGAGATGGCTTTGTGCCATCCCGGGGCCACTCCCCACATCACTTTATGCTATAGAGCCAAGTGCCTAGCCTTTGATAATTTCCACAGAAAATAAACTTTCACTCAAAACTATGCCTAGCTAATTAAAATTTTGGGTGATCTGCTTTGCTTTAATTATTTCCAAAAATTGAAAAGTGACCAGGGTTACCTAAAATTATCCTAACAGAAAATGGGGGTTTTGTTCTGAGTGTTAAGCAGAGATGTGAGTATGGAAAGTGTTGCAGCTTGTGGCTGGGGGTAGATGTCATCATGCAAAATATGCTCTTCTCTGTCAACTCTCACATGTTTTCAGAGAGTGGTGCTTTCTGACTTAAGACTGGGATACAGGAGCTGAAGAGATAACACAGCAGTAAAGAACCAAGCATTCATAGTCTTCTAGCCCAGGACCTAGCCTAGGTTCCCAGCACCAATGCCAGTGACTCATAAACACTTGGCTTAGGCTTTAGGTACCCAGAACACATGCCAGGGTCTCACAACCAACTGTAACTCAAATTCCAGGAGATCTGATGTGCTATTTAAGACAATTCAGGCATTTGCACACATGTGTGCAATATGTGGCTCCCATGCACACACGTATGTATATAACTAAAAATTAAATTAAATAATATTTTTAAAAGGTAGGCATCTTGTATAAAGGCAGAGGGGGAACTATAACAGGTTATTATATAGATGAACATAATAAAAGGTCCCAGGGAAACTTTCCAGTATTGCAGCAAAAAGGCATACGTGATAAGAAGAATGGGTTCATACTCCACATGTTACTACAGGAATGAGTTTTTATTTTGACTAACTAGATCACTTCCTTCTTAGGCCAGTATGAACTTTGTATTCACACAGAGACTGTACTTCACAGGGGGGATTAGCTGCAATCCATGAGAGTCTTGTGAAACATCCTTATAAAAGTTGGTTTTAGTTAATTAAATAAATAAAATTAAAGCCGTCTATATTTTTAATGTTTCTCATTACAGTTCATTATATATGACTCCATATGTTCTATCATTAGAGAAACATTCTCAGTGGTATGATGATGTAGTACATACACATGGGGAAAAATGCATTTTTCACTTTATGCACACATTGTATTGCAGGGTGGAGATGCAATAGTTTTTGGGTTTTTTTTGGTTTTTTGGGTTTGGGGTTTTGGGTTTTTGTTTGTTTGTTTGTTTGTTGGGTTTTTTGTTTTTGTTTTTTTCACTAAAGAGTCCATTTTGGTATGGGAAGAAAGAAACAGAGCTATTGTCAAATCTGCATTCAATTTCTCTAGTTTCATAACTTAATCACCGTAATTTGTTGAAGATAACTCTTTTCAGTAATTTTCTTCCTGTGCTCAAGAGAGCAGAGTTGGTAGCAGTATTTGTTTTTAAACCACAGGTTTGATTTTTAAAGAATCTGAGTCACATAATTGCCATGGCCATTGGCTAGTCTTAGCAGTGATGATTCTAGTCTGTATTCCAATTCCATAAAGAATTCCAACTCAGAAAATGTGAGGACCATGGAAGTCACTATTGCTGGGTTGGCCTCACTAATTCTCTGATGACAACATCAGAAAGCTCCATAGACTTCCCAGATTTGGGCATATTTTGTAAGTAAAATTTAAAGGGGCTGAGGCTAGGGAGATGGCTCAGTGGTTAAGAGTACTTGCTCTTCTTCCAGAGGACATAGGTTCAATTCCTTACATGACACATGACAGCCTATTACCATTGGTAGCCCCATTTCAAAGAAACCTAATTCTTTCTTCCAACCTGCTCAGGCACCTACCATAGTGATCATACATCTATGTGGGCAAAATACACCTACATACAAGGTAAAATAAAATGAGAGTGTTAAAACGGTTACAGAAGCTGAGGAGATAGCTCAGAAAGAACACAGTTAGGATTCCTCAGAACCCATATAGAAAAGCTGGGTATGACAGATGCGGGCCTGTATATCATAGGACTATGGTAAGTCGAGGCACAGAGATAGAAAGATTTCCAGAGTTGACTGTTAACCTAGCTCGAGGTTCTGTGAGAAACCCTGTCTTAAAGGAAGTAAGACAAAAGGTGATACAGGGAGACAACTAGGCAACTGATATCCTCCTTTGGCTTTGCAAATGTACATGCCACAGACACACACATATATTCACACACACAAGAAAGAGAGGGGTTGGCTACAAGCTGATATTGAGATACAAAACTCAATGTTTGGAGGTCTCTATAAATTAAAATTGCTTTTTCTTTTGCTGATTAATTTTTTTGGTTATTGGCTAATTTTGTTCTCTGGTAATATCATATACATATGTATCTATTCTTATTACAAACTCATTATGATTCTTATCAAATGCTGTCCAATATTCAATGTCTCTGATATTTTATTTCTTGGATTGATGAGTTTTGATTTGGGTTTTGAGACATTTACTTTTATCAGGGCCATCACATTGAAATTATTAATTGAAGACTGGCTGGGGTCACCAGTGAACACATAGCTGAAGAAAATGAACCTCCATCCCTAAATCTATCCAAAGAAAAACAGTCTTTCAGTTGAAGGTTGTCCTCTCCTGAGTTCTTCATGTTTCACTGTTGACAGGCCAAGTCTCTTGAAAATCCAGCATCTACAGTCAATGTGTTTTACCCTTCATTGGCTGTGTCTAGTCCAAAAGTTGGCATGTGGTAGCCCTTCTCTCTATCTTCAGGCTTTTGCAATCTTTCTACCCCTGCTGCAATATTCCTTGACCCTTAGAGGGGATGGCATGACTGTCTTGTTTAGGGATAGCAATCATTTCTCTTGTTCTCTGCACCTTGTGCAGTCATAAATTGCTTCAGTTACCAATGATCACTGGAAATAGAAGCATCTCTGGTTAAGGCGGAGGGTTTGTCTATGTTATAAGCACACATATTTAGGAGGGAGTTTGACACTATATCAGTTTAGCTAACCAATAGTATGTTCAGTTGAGGTGCCCTTTTAGGGTCAGAGGCTTAGGATGTAGAAAGAGGGAATAAGAAAATGAATGGATGAGATGCTCTCATGGTTGTTGGGAAGAAAAAAATTAAAGTAACAGCAAACAAGCCAAGTCCCAGCTGTCTAACTGACTAGAAATACACCAGGGAGACAGTGAAGAGTTGTTGTTTCTGTTCAGCTCCAGTCCCTTGCCCCACACTGATCTCTACCATGGCCACAGAGACGCCTGTTCTCCCCACAGTCTTCAAGCTGCTTTGCCATGCTTGCAGACTTGTATGCATGCAAAGGACACAATGACTCTAGTATTGGGTCGCAATAAAAAACTAATGAAGAGCATACAGTCTGGCAAGTGAGTGAGTTGGCTTCCCTAATGCCCATCCCACTGTTCTTTTTCCTCAAGTAAATTTCACAGTCTGCAATGAGGAATGGGTGCTCAAAGAAAAACTCTAATAAAGGCAAGCTGGAACTCAAGGATAACGGCATTTGCCTCCTCTTCTCTCTAACAGATTTCCTTTTAATTCATCCAAAATGCACAACATTTAGTATGTAATATTCTGTTTGTAGACAAACAATGACCCACATGCAGCTGTGCACATTATCTGGCAAACAGATGTGGGAGTAAGGCTGCAATTGAGAGTTCATGTGTAGAAAACGGAAAAAGCACTCCATTAGTGCTAATTCTCTTCGTTCTTACCAGGCTCACTTTTTGACCTGAACCCTCCACATGGCTTATCTGTAAACCATAGTGGACTAAGTCTCTTCTTGATGTTCTCCTATTTCAGGGTGGAGCTAATCCTGCTAAGGGTTTTGGCCTCTAGCCCAACCTCTGATTCCAGAATTTATACTGCAGTGCTCTCACTTTCCCCAATTTCTCTACAAATGACTTCTCTGGGGACGGTGGGAATTTAAACTCAAATTAGAAGGCAACAAGTGTGAACACCTGCTGGTGAAGTTCATCAGCTTTGCTGGCTTTAAGGCAGTGTCAGGGAGCTCAACAGTTCACTTGGTGAGTGATGGAGGAGGGGAGCAGTGGCCCTGTTCTGAAGGGCTGTTTTTCTCTTCAATATCTGTTCCCCCTTCCATGCCTCTACAGTGCCACTGTAGCTTGACTGGGCATGATCGAGCAGAGACACCAGCTGGCTTCTGTACTGAACACACCTGTAGCAATAGGGTCAGTGGGGCTGTTTACCAGTTCCTTACTCAGCAGGAAGATTTGAAGGATGACTTCAAATCTTTTATAGTTCTTTATTTTATTTCATCAGCACATGTAGGCTGGAGATAATGAGTAACATGAACAATTCCTAATCTTGGAGAGATAAAAACCCCCAGTTTGTGGAGTCTCAGACTAATGTGGGAAATAAGAAACAGATGGAAAAAAAAAAAAAAAAGCTCAAGAACCATAAAAAGAAACGGCAATGTTTCTTAAATGGAGATCCCTAATTTAAAGAGGTTAGGAAAGGTATGAGAAGCGCTGGCAAATGTGGCAGGGGATTAGAGAATCTCTTGTTTGGCAATCCTAACCTCTTCTCTTCTTCATTATTAAAGACTCTTAAAGGAGAGGCTTATCCTGTCCAAAGTGGTCTGTCTGTTTCTACCTACAGCTACCCCTGTCTCCAAAGCAGAACAAGTCTCAAAGTCAATATACTAGGAAGAGATGACCTTAGTGACCTGTTCCTCTGTTGTCTCTTATACAATTTGAATCAAATTCTTCACAAATTTTTAGCAATAGGCTGACTCTTCCATGAATTCAAAACTCCATGTCCATTTACCTGTTTCTTTCTGGTTTTTTTCCCCCATCATTTGAGGTGAAGCTGTTACACTCTACTATTGTCTGGAAGTACAAGTTATATCTGCTCAGTTCAGAAGACTACCGCAAACAGTGATCCTTTGTCTTCTGTCTCCTGGCATATCTTAGGTTTTACTTACCCAGTGAGTCCTTCATTCTCTCTCATTTTCTTTCTATTGACTTATTTTTTCATTCCTTCAAAGTTGAGTAATAAACCAATTTTTATTTTCTGAGTAATAAAGCAATAGTCACCTTTAATGTGGTTCACCATGAAGAGGTAAAATGCATTTGTATTCAAAGTTGGAGCACCTAGAGTTATTAAAAGGTATTTTGTACACTTACTTTTAGTGTGGTGGAGTATAACACGAAGGATATTTTGAAATATTCTCTCCAACTGACTTCCCTGGCTTCTTAAGTTCAAAGATTATTTACCCCACATATTCAAACTTTTGAGATTGTGAAACAACTTTGTCTACAAAGTTCCTACCCAAGAACCACACAACTAAGTAATAAGAAAAGAAAATCTTAATAGAAAAATCTATGTTTAAATACATTTATGACTTTGTGTTGGACTATATTCAGGTCTGTCCTGACTACATGTGAGACATGAGCTATGTCACATTGACACATGAGACTAAATTATGTCACTGGGAAAGAGTAAAATAGCTCTACCTCTCTTAAACACTACACAGGGTAGCCTTTAAATGAATGGTTCTCAACCTGCAGGTTGAGGGGTCAAAGAACCTTTTCATAGGGGTCTTCCATGATCATTGAAAAACACAGATGTTTACATTATGATCCATAGCACTAACAAAATTACAGTTATGACATAGCAACACAAAGAACTTTATGGATGGCAGTCACCACAACATGAAGAGGGTGGCAGCATAAGGAAGGTTGAGAACCATTGCTCCAGATGAATCTTACCTGGTGTTGAAGCTCTGCTTGCCATCAAAAGCATGGGTGCTGGCATGTAGCTGAGAGTTCATATCCCCTCTGCAATTGCCTTCCACTTCGAGGTGCTAAATGTAGAGACAGTTCCTCAGGCTTTGTATGTAGATATCTGCTCAAGATGTAGTGCAGATGGAAGCACAGCAAGAGCCTATGGGCAGACATGGTTTTCTCACCACTGGTGACTGCCTAACGCCACAGGGTGAACCATCACTTACGAACAGATACCCTAATAGGATGGTCAAGCAAACACTTTGGGTGATTTTTGAGCCTGATTTAGTATAGCAAGAAAGGCCTAAGTATTGCCAGAGTAGCTCTGCTGCTCATCCAGTTACCCAGGTATCATATTTGGCTGACCAACTAAGATCAACATCAACACAATATGAAAGGTAGGGGTGAAAAAGGATGGCAGAGGCTCAAGGGATGGTGTCTGCCACTGCTGTATCTGCCTTTTAAGCCACAGCCACTACCTTTCCCATGCAGATAAAATTTGCCCAAATTAAACAGCATAGAAAAAGATTCCCATTTCAATTACATGGATGTTCTGTCAGCAGCCGTAACAGCAGCAGTTACAGAATAACTACAGATAATTACAATCATTTAATTCGAAGTACCAAGTCACTTCATGCAGAACATGACTCATTTATCATTATTGACCTTAGAAGAAGCAAATTTACCCAAATCAATAAAGGCTCCCAATATCCATTAGAGCAGACAGAGATTGGTTACAAGTGTTGGGAGCTTCTATATACCGGGATTAATAGGGAGAAGACGATCAGGATGCTTTTGATTAATGAAGAGATTTTTTTTTTTTCCTTTTGAGACAGTTATTTGAAAGAGAATTGACCTTAATTTCTCCTTTAATTCATGTTATGGAAAGTCAGTTGTTTTTGTTAAAGAAGTTTTGTCCCTATTAGTTGCTGAAACATAGTGTAATTACACAGAGAAGTAATCTATAAACAGGTAGAGTTCACTTTGCTTTTAATGGACTCTTCTGGATTGCCCTGAATATTCATGCCACAGAGATCCATCTACCGAAGAGAATCCAGACATCACTGGGTTTGTGTTTTAACCTGCTCTCTATCTATAGATAAATCCCAACGCATTGTGAAAAGGAGGAGGAAAAAAAATCTCATCACAATTAAGTGGTCTGTCAACAATAGCAGCAGCAGTTTCAAAATAAGTGAGGATAATTACGATCTCCCTGTTGCAGAAATGCGAAAGTTTATGTTACTTTTGAGAGTTTGATATTGAAAATTAAGATTGAACATGGATGCAAATTGAAATAATAAGAAGTCAGTTCAATTGCTTAACCACTCAGTCATTCAAATTGATTCCCAAGTGTTTTAAAACATTATCTCATTTGATCCTAATGTTGAAGATTGGAGGGCAGGAGAGGCAGAGGTGCCTCTCCCAACCTCCCCTGTAAGTACATACAGAGTAGAGCTTATCCTGCCCACCTCTCTAAGCTAAGGCATTAGAATAGAGAATTCTGACTACTAGATGTCAAAAAGTGTTATCGATGGGAAAATGCCTGAGTGAAAATAAGTTATAAGTCTATTTTTCCTGAAATTGTCAAAATTGCAAGATTTTCTTTATGACAGAAATTAAAATAATAAGAAAATATAAATGTCATCCCAGGGGAAGACTTGTCACCTCAAGGCCAGTTGTTTTGTTTTTTGTTTTGTTCTCTCATCTACCTTCAAATGTCTCAGCTACTCTCTGGGTCTTTATCCCCTGGCAGTGAGAGAAAGACTGAGGCTGAATCCAGGAGACTACATAAGCCAGGGAAAACGAGCTAGCACCTGACCACACGTGGCTATGTTTGCAAAAGTCAACCTCTGCCACATCATACCATTCCCTGGGGTGTTTGGGTGATTCCCTATCAGGCTAACTTCACCACTAAAACATCGTCTGGAGAAAAAAAAAAAAAAAAAAACTAAATCAACATGCTGACATGAATTTTGAGTGTTCCTGCCTCCAAGAAGGATAAATGAACTTTTCTCTTCCTGCGGGGATTTCTCGGGATCAGGTGTGGTGGAGTCCACACTTTACATTGATTAGGTCTTGTAAAGAAGCCAAATTCCACAGCCCTCTCATTGAAGATGCAGTTTCAGGTCCTCCAGTGAAGAACTGAGAAAAGTCTCCTCCGATATTTAAAAAAAAAAAAAAGCACCCGCAGGAAATTCAGGTACTGGTGAGAAGAAAATCAGCTGGAAGCACTAAAGAAGCAATTGCTTCCTTAACACCATCTGGGGAAAACAGGCTGGGGCATGGAGGCCCAGAACATGGCAGGAAGCTCCAAGGAAGGGAGGAGGGACACACATGAAGGCTAACTCACGAGGGTTGAAAATTTGTTCCATTTGTGTTTCTCTATTGGAAGAAATAAAGAAATGCTGAGAAGGCATGCCAGTCTGAATGTCCTGAGCAGTTGGCCTGTTTGACTTCGTGTGATGGTGGGCCAACCTGTGTGCCTGCCGGCTCACACCACTGTAGCTCTTCTAACACATTCTATAGATCCCGCTAATAAATTCCGCTTGGCTGCAACCCTTTCCCAGTTCCAGGCAGTCGCCGCCTCTGAAGTGTAAGTGCAGCCTGTCTTTAAGCCAGGCTACTGCCACTTGCTGGTGATCTGTACCTCTTTGGAAAACCAATCTACACTGCATTTAAAGGCAGGAAGCGGAGTCTGAATGTAAATGCAGGAGCATGGCTAGAGGACACAGTTCTCACACCTTCTGCAGCTCCAGAATAAGTGCTATGTTTTAAAAATATATATGTATGTGTTGGCAACATTGAAAAGGGGGCTAAAAAAACATCCCCCACTGAAGTGAGAGCAGCAGCAAAAAGAACCGTTAGCGCCCTGCTGACGGGAACAATAGAGCATATGGACATCACACTGCGCTTGCCAAGCAGACGAGGGCAGGATGATCAAAATGGAGTCAATCTGCTCCGCTAATAGCAGAAGAATCGCCTGTGTGAACACTGGCTCAAAGCATGCATCCCTGCTCTCTAATTGCCTGGAGAAGGAAAGAGCTTGATTCACATTAGAGCCAGGCCAACTCCTTCACTCGGTGTCTGTCTCAGCATGCCCCCACGGTGATGCAGAACTAGCCACCATCATTAAAGCCAACACCTACAAGTGCACTCCAGTGAAACATTACCCAGCAGGGAGTCTCCTCAGATCACTCTTGACAAGGGATGAGGCTGACTTAACTTTTGTAGGGAGTGGGGCTCATAAATCTCTTCAGGGTGGTGGTTGTCAGTGTCCAATGAGAACCTTCCTGGTGACCCCTGTTGTCTTTTAGAGCTAATCCTTTTCCCACCTTAATTATGACGACCTGTAGAAAAAATAAAAGAGCATCGAGGAAGCTGAGCATGAGATTGTGTAAAACAGTCACTTTAGAGGAACTTGTTTACCTTTGGTTTTGAGACAGGGTCCTGCTATACACCCCAGGCTGACCTCAAATTCATGGCAGCTCGTCTGCTCCGGTATTCCAAGTTGTAGGACCACAGGCATGCACTGAAGCGCTTAGCTGATAGTATTTTGATATTAGCATCTCCAGATATTGAGCTGACTTACTTAAGTCATAAGAATCAATGGCTGAAGTTGTGGGTTAAGGGACAAAATTAACTTCATACCTTCTACAGAGGGGAATTCTACAAGTATCAAAATCAGATGACATGTGGTGTTAGATCAGTGAATTTCTTGTCAGGATGCCCATGGGAGTGCTATAGTCACTGTGGGCTAATAAAAATACAAAGGTATGGTGTTAAGCCTATAGTGCTCTAATCATCTAAAAAGAGAGGGGGAGGCGGGGGTACAAAAGACTTAGGTGACTCTTGAACCCAGGATTCTATCTCTCCAATGGGTGCAGAACAGAAGATGATTAAGTACCTAAGGACCAAGAGTGGATGAAGAGCAACCATGTTCATGTGGCAGACACTGGAAAACTATATACTAAGAGGTATACATATGATAAGGCCTGGTCAGGGATCTGATTAAGCCCAGCACAGATTACTTATACCTAGCATGGATGGTTACATGGATATGTGGAATCTACCACACTTCCTTGATCTTGTACGCTTGTGGATTACGTACATTTGTGTGTTTATGTTTGTGATTTCAATTAGGACCTCAAAACTGAAAATTATAGTCTCCAAACAGCCAGTCAATGAGGAGCAGAGATATCAAGTTAAACAAAAAGTTATCACAAAATGATCCTTCAAATAATGATATAGGTTTGTGTGAACCTCACATCTTATTTAAGTGCACTCCTGAGAGGCAGGAAGAGAAACCAGGCAGTCTAGTAGCATGAAAGTTTATAAACCAGGTGAACTTTTTCCAAGAGATTTTCATCCTTAGCTATAAATACAGTCTGAAAGGGAAAAAACTGGCTTGGTATGGCCCATCACTTTGCCTGAGAAACACCTGGAAATATATTTCCACTGCTGTATGTTGCTGACTAAATTGTCTACTTTATAACCATGTTTGAGTGGCATTCTAGTGTTTTGTTTCTGCCATAAGATTTTTATTGATCCTTATAAAAGAATTTATTGATTCAAGAAGCACACTGTGAACCTAAATAAAGGCCTTGGGTCTTTTACTTTTTTCCATGGCTAAAGTGTGTTAGACTAACCTAACTCTTATATTAATATTTAAAGTACAGAGTGATTCTCTGCTTCAGGCTCCTGAATCTAACTGCTCAGCATCTCAATTTCTATGTCACTCATGCATCTGAAATCGTGCTACAAATATATTCCTATCTTTGAATCACGACCGCTCCTTAAGTCCAAACGAACATCATGTTTTTCTGAACAGATATAAAAGCTTCTTTCCAGAATATCAACTTCCCAATCCCAAGCTTTGGACCATCTACTTTCCTAATAAAAGCTAGGATAACTGTTAATTAAACAACTTCACTTTCCTGCTTAAATTTTTACAATATGTTTTTGTAGCACATCACATTAAAAATCATAGCTCCTTCTCATGACATTTGACTCCCATGGCACTATGTCTACACTTTTGATTTCATCTTTTCTGTACAATCCTCTTACCATCCACAGAGCTGCAGCCACATTGGCCTTCAACTTCTTCCAGCCTTAAAAAACTTCCTTCCCCAATTCATTACACAGGCTGCAAAATCCCTCCCCTAAAACTTGTATGTTGTATTTTGTTGTTGCTCTTATCTCATAAATGGATGGTTACCCCCTCAACCTTTTATGATAATTCTTTATACCACTCTATCATTATTGTCTCTGTGATTTATTTCCTTTGTAGTCGGCCTCATAC
Organism: Arvicanthis niloticus; assembly: GCF_011762505.2. NCBI lineage: Eukaryota > Metazoa > Chordata > Mammalia > Rodentia > Muridae > Arvicanthis > Arvicanthis niloticus. The sequence continues at coordinate 86,360,458 of NC_047659.1, read as the reverse complement.
ATTTATTTACTATAAATTTATATGTTCATTTTACTGTTTAATATCTATCTCCCAAATGCTATGCACTAAAGAAGAGCAGAGCTAGGCCTGTCACATTTATCAATCTCAACCAAATCCTGGCAGATTCCTGACACACAGTGGGAACATTATCAATACTAGTTGAATTACGGAATAACAAATGTGCCTAATAAGACAAGTGAGAAAAGCTTCGGAGAAAAAAAAATAAGGTGTGGAAATAGAAGAAGGCAAGGAAGCATTGCTGGGAGCTTCAGCAAGGTTGGGCAGAAGTGGAAAATAATAAATATCATGTGCCAGGTGTGAAAGGGGAAAACCTCACAATCTAATAATGTAGTTTTCCATCAGACATAATTTTAATATAGCAAAAGAGCATGCTATGCTACTAGAACACTGTTCAATGTATGCAATGCCTTCAAAAAAAAAAAAAGCTGATGCAATGGTAAATGTATTCCTTAAGGTCAAGCTAGCCATCTTAGTGGATATATGTCTCTGTTTCAGTATCTTAGCAGAGAAGGGTTGTTTCTTCTTTGTGACAGTTAGATGAGAGAATTATTAGTTGAATAGGACTTGAATTGATGAATAAGTTTCTGCCATCTTCACTGTGTGGCTACCAATGTCACACTGGGGGGCTGACTACATTCTAGCTGCTGGAGGATTTGCAGATTATGAAGGGTTATAAGCAGGGACTATTTTATAGATGAAACCCAGAAGTATGTTATATTGTTCCTGGTCACATTCCATTGACTGAAATTCTGACAGCAGCAGAGGCAGGGACACAGTACTTAGTTATTTTTGGTGTCCAGGAAGTAGAGGAAATAGGGAAGTGATCAACTAAGGTTCTATGTCAAAATATTCTTGTCTTTGAAAAGTGGATTTCAAATATTTTATTCATGGTATCAGTTATGTTTTTTAAAAATGGTGTTTTTAGCATGCGACTGACAACCTTAAAAATAGAATGGTCTCATTTAGCATATACTTTATAATAGAAATGTCTTCAGGTGCTATGAAGAGCCTTCCTTGAGGCCCTCATCAGTGTCCCTCATTCACAAGTTAAATAGCAGGAAAAAAAGGAAACCCTGCTTTTTGCTAGAGACCTAAAGTGTTAATGTGCAAGGTCTGTATGCAGAAGGCAAGCTGCCATAGATCTCACTGACTTTGGCAGCACCCCAAGGGTTATATTTTTCTCAGGGATGAAATATTCTTGGATAATTGTTCCAACATGTGAGACCCAAAAATGAAAATTTTTTTGGTAGAAAAGATCTCAGGAAATAAAGACAGACAAAAATACCTACTAAGTTATCTAGTTCATCCCTTGGGAATCCAAGCAGATTTATATACTTCTAGATATTTCACAGGATATTCCAGATGTATGTGGAACAGCTAGCCACAGACCTCCCTGTCAGCCTGCCTTCATAGTGCCTGACACACATCTCCAACACACATGCAATCCTCACCCTCCTGAGTAGCCTGAGTTGGCCTATGGGTGTGTGTAAACTGAACAGATGCCTCTGTGATATGGTATGAGGGGTGCTGGAAAAAAAAAGACTCCATGTCAAAAAATACATCCCCACCGAATGTATAATACTTTCCCAAAGTCTGCTGAAAAGGAATACATAATGTGAACCTCTCACCTTTGTGTGAATTAGACTGCCAGACCCTTGTCCTCAAATCCAACTCGCAATGATCAAGACATTAATATTTTAAGGATAAAAATAACACGGAAGAAGATAATTACAAAGTGTGTGACCTTGTACAAGTAGAAGATGCTAGAGAGGCAGTTCTGGGTCACTGCAAATAGGAACTAACAATGCAAGGAAGACATTCGTGTCATTAATAAACTATATATATTTGAACATATGCATAAATTCCTATAATTAAGCACATAATCCATGTCAACTCCAAATCTGAGCTTTAAGCTTATCACTACTTCTTGAGAATTTCCCCCATTATGCGTCTAAAAAAACTGAGGCCCAGAGGCATGAAGAACTTAGAGTCACATATTTTGGGTTATAAAACAAGGTTTTAGTTTCCTCTTTCTTTCTTCTTATACTGTATGATGGTCTTTATTATTTACTGTGTTCTTCAGTGATTGTGACCCTACATAACCAAAACAAAACAAAACCAACAACAACAAAAAACAAACAGCAACAAAAAACAAAACAAGACAAAACAAAACCACACCAAATTGGGGGAGGTAATTAAACCCACATATACAAATCAGTAGGAAAAACACTAATGATAATGAAAAATGTTTTTCTTTATATAAAGAAAATGCAAGGGAAAAAAAGGTAACTCTGTTGGGCAGGATCCCAACATAGAAAAAGCTCAAGGATGCTGTGAATTGAAGAGTGAAGTGGAAGTGAGATAAGGCCAGAAAATGGAGATTTGGAAGTCACCCCTGGATGTGAATCTGAGAGTGAACAAGGTCTTAGAAAAGATGTCAGTTGAAAAGTTAGAACCCATTAACTCAACATGATTTATTTTACCCACATCTATTATATTACTGAAGGTAGGCCGGTAACACAAACAGATTGCTTCATGACTTTCTCTTATCAATCTTAATGACCCAGGAACACAGGATGAAGAATATGAGATGGATTAAGGAGAATTTCAAACCATCAAGGCTCACCATAGACTGAATCCTTTCTCATAATGAGCAGCCACATAAACATAACTGGAACCAGACTACAGTGCATGCTTTGAATCAGAAACCATACCATTCTGAAATAGGAATCTCCTTTCTTTTGAATCTTTTGCCATCACAGGCAGAAAGGACCAATGCTGATATAAACACAGTCCAGAAGGATGATGTCATGGGTATTTAATTCTTTATTATTATTTGAATTACTGAGGATCTCTTATTATCTTGTCATTAATTTTTGTTAGTTGCTTGAACTTAGGGTTATATTCTCCTCTGATCAAGTGTAAGGAAGATATGGGGACATTTATCACACTATGGCCTTAACCTGTATTTCACTCTGCAAACAGTTACATTCCACTAAAAGATGTGATTTTAAGGATTTCTTTATAGTATCAATAAATTTCTCTCACACTTATTTTTTTATTTCTTAGAAATTCCTAATTTATTTTTGTAAAAATTATCCTTAAAAGATGGGGAGATAGCTCAATTGGAAAGCGCTTGCCTAAAAAACATGAGCACATAATTTTGATCCCTTGTACAGATGAAAATAGCTAAGAATGATGGCACACACTTGCTGTCTCGATCCTGGGAGACAGACTGCTGGATGCCTTGTGCTCACTTGCAAGCCAGTCTAGAGTTCTTGGGAAGCTCCAGAGCAGTTTGAAACTGTTTCAATAAAAGATGGTTGACACCTGAGGAATGATACCCATGATTGACTTTGACCTCCAAACCTGTGCACCTGTGCACCTGCCCTTCCCACAAACATGCACATACACAGACACACACACACACACACACACACACACACGTAAATCATTACAATTACAATTAGGTAAAGGTATATTTAGATATGTTTTTTTGAAAAACCCTGCCATAAAATAATTTGAATCAAGCTTCTCTTTTTCCCCTGTATCTTCCCGAATGTGCAGTCACTATTCTATCTTTATCAGATATCTTTGCGAAGGCAGGGCCCACATGAGTGATATTCTCCTAAACAGAGGTCAAACTGCCCTCTGAATCAACTTCCAAATGACTTGGCTAGGAACTAAAGTTTTGAATTTGGAAAATCTCATTAGTCAGCATCAAATGTATTGCTCACTGAAAATGAGTTTTGTTTTAGCACACCTTGCTACCATCCATAGTAATTGGAAAGTCAGTATTCGATGTTTTCTAATGTGCCTTTCAAAATTGACCAAGGCTGCAGAAGCCACTTCTTAAACCAAATATAATTATTCTCTATCTGTCCAACCTGATCACCAGATGCAGACAATCCCCCTGTATTTATTTTAATGTATTTTTCCAATAGAGTATATTATCCTTGCAAATCTCTTGTTTCTGTTACAAACTGACACTTTCTGCCTTATAGGAGTCTCATTACTATACAATGATTTTTCTCGGCTTTACAATAAAGGCACTAAACTGGTGCACCCATCACAAAACACACACCCCCACCTAAATGCACAGCACATTTTCTTTCCTTCCCAGAACTTTCCTCTATGTGATCTTTATGGTTTCAATAGCTCTCAAGTGTCAACAGAGACCTGAAACTTTTCAACCGTTGGCTGCCTACCTCATTCGCCCTCCATTCCTCCCAGGCAGCATCCTAAGTAGAATGGAATGTCGAAGCACCTGATTGGCTCATGGGCAGGGCATTCATTCTCCAGGAATGCCCTGTAGATACCAATTGAAACTGCATCATCCATAAAAGTAATCCATAGACCCATTTGCTTTTCATTTTTGGCTTATGATAGCAATAATGACTTTAACACAGGGCCCAGGAATTGATGACCAGCTGGGGTTAATGGCCCTTGGCTGCACTGAGGGCTATCAACTCCCCCAGCTGGTCATTAATCCCCAGGAAATGCCCCATACCTTGATCGTTATTACTTAATTAATGCCTCTTTCACTTTCAGCCTAAGTGGTCAGAACACTGTAACCCTAACGGCAGCTTGCAGTTTGGAAGGTGCGGATTTCCACTCAAATACTGGAATTCCCCGTGGCTGCATACATATTTTACATTTTTCTTAGAATAGTTGATTATGTTTGCCTCAGGCTTTTTCCCCTCCATCTTTCAATGGGGGGTTGCATTGCAAGGGTTTATTCTTCAAGTGAATATTTGCTATGTGCACACTAGAGCTACGAGGTCAAAAAGAAATTTAACTGCATTCGTTCTTAGCTTCTGTTTTGGTTTGTCTGGATTTGTTATTGTTTTTTCTTTCGTAGATCTAAATACAGAATTAAATGGAGAAGAAGAAACAACAACACTCCTTCAGCCTCAACTCTGAACAGATCTCCCTGAAATGTTGTACTAATAGAAGTGGTTCAGCTGCTGTGAATTCCCAAGTGCTTCCACAGCCAGTTAAGTCATACCCCAAGTAAACACACTAACAATAGTTATATTATTACATATCATATTTTCAGAGATTACTCTCCACTTTCTTTAGAGGAGATGAATTTTGTTCAATTTAGTGATGCTGGACAAACGTGAGGATATAAAAATATAAAGGAGTTTGTGTATGAATGCACAATTACCAAGGAACTAACTAAATGGACCCTGTTTGAGGATAGCCAAGGATAGACAGGACAGGCTGTGTGAGAACACGTCTCATGCTGACCCCCAATAACAAGATCTCCTGGTCAAGTAAATATCTGCATTTATTTTCAGTAGAATCATCAAAGAAATGCAGTCCTCTCCTCACTGTATTCTGAGACAAAGTGATGTTATCTGGAGAAATTTGTTATGTTTCTGAGAGATTAGCAGTGATTCACAATCACCAGGGGCTCAGCTGGGTAGACTAACTTAGAGAGATCATTTGAGAAAAACCACAATTGTAATGTGTTATCTTCAAATTTACTCTGGGAGTCAAACATTTCTGGTATCAATGTGGTCAGTAGAAATGTATCCATACCAGAAAAGTGGTTGAATCTTAATGATGGACAGATCATTTTACAGTAGCCATTAGCTCTCTGACTTGACTTCATATAGGATTAGGCATAGACCAACTCTAGTAGATAAAAATCTGTTCTGAACACAGTTGTGTGAGTACCTTGCTAAAGGCATCTTCAAAATGAACACTTGTAGATGATAAGTGATTTTTTTTCTTATAATCAGCTTTGGGTTTACCTCCTCTTCTCTTGCAGTGCAGACAGAAATTCCATGCTTAGCCTTGCAAATTTATATTAAATTGCCTTCTTTTCTAGGTCTCCAAGCAAACAAAACACCAACTTCCCTGTCCTTTCTTCTGAAGTCATATTTCCCTACAATTTGTTCTATTCGTGTGAGGATTTTCCTTCGATTCCTTAAGATCTGCTTTGGGCTGTGCTTTTGCAGATCATGTGTAAGTCAAATGTTAGGGTCTGAATAAGACAAGGTAGTAATCAAGGATTGTGTCATGACACAGTGTCTGCACTGAATCACAAAATGTTAGAGTTGAGGTCTGTTACTCTTGATAACCTGTCAAATACTTGAGTGGCTTCAAGAGGGGTGCCCAATCTCATCTTTCCACCTTTTCTATTCTGAAAGCAAGGATGAATGCTATGACTAGACATTGTACTGGTCATGAGACACATTCAAATAAACAATTAAAAATATCTAATAACAACTAGATAGAATCTGTAATGTGAATGAATCCAGTGACTAGTACAAGGAGACAAACAAATGAGCATACATAGGACATTTCAGTAAATATATTTCTGTAATAAGAAGCTTAAGGATTGAGGAGGCATGCTGCAAGGATGCCTAGTTTAACTTAAGATAAGTGGGGACCAGTCCTCGAAGGGTATTTTATTTTATTTTATTGGATTTTTTATTTACATTTCAAATGTTATCACCTTCCTGGGTTCCCCCTTCAAACACCCTATCACATCTCTACTCCCTTGATCTATGACAGTGTTCCCCCACCCATCCACTCATGCTTTCCTGCCCTTGAATTCACCTACACTGGGGCATCAAGCCTTCACAGGACCAAGGGCCTCTACTCCCATTGATGCCTGACAAGGCCATCCTCTGCTACAAATGTGGCTGGAGCCATGGGTCCCTCCATGTGTACTCCTTGGTTGGTGGTTTAGTCCCTGGGAGCTCTGGGGAGTCTGGCTGGTTGATACTATTGTTCTTCTTATGGGGTTGCAAACCCCTTCAGCTCCTTCAGTCCTTTCTCTAATTCTTCCATTGGGGACTCCATTGGGTACCCTGTGCTCAGTCCAATGGTTAGCTGTGAGCATCCCCTCTGTATTTGACAGAATCTTGCAGAGCCTCTCAGGAGACAGCTATATCAGGCTCCTGTCAGAAAGCACTTCTTGGCATCTACAATACTGTCTGGGTTTGGTGACTGTATATGGGATGGATCCCCAGGTGGAGCAGTTTTTGGATTGCCTTTCCTTCAGTTTCCACTCCACACTTTGTCTATGTATTTGATCCTGTGAGTATTTTGTTCCCCTAAGAGGGACTGAAGCACCCACACTTTGGTCTTCCTTCTTCTTTAGCTTCATGTGGTCTCTAAATTGTATCTTAAGTATTCCGAGGATTTGGGCTAATATCCACTAATCAGTGAGTGCATACCATGTGTGTTCTTTTGTGATTTGGTTACCTCACTCAGGATGATATTTTCTAGTTCTATCCATTTGCCTAAGAATTTCATGAATTCATTGTTTTTAATACCTGGGTAGTATTCCATTGTGTAAATGTGCTAAAACTGAACCACAAGGAGGAAAGGAAATTGGTGAAAAGGGTTCTAAGTTACAGAGTAACACTTATAAGGACACCAACATATGACAGTGATGGCCCTAGTAAGTGGTCCAGCAGCTGACATTCCATGGACATTTCAGATCATTCATTGTACTTCCACATTGTCTCTAGTTGAACCCCACAAGTCTTATTATTTCTTGTCTGCATATCATTTTCCATCAGCCTCACTTTGTATTTTCACTTCCACAGCTGCTTTTCTGTGCAGATGTGTTTCTGTCTAATAGCCAGAGGAACATAGTAGCCCTGTTCAACACCTACCCAGCCTCCTCTCACACATCTTCTTGTTAATTCAACAGTTATACACTTCAAACTTTCAGTTAGGAGTTAACTATTTTACATTGTTAATTGTGATTAAAAATTATTGTCTAGTAATATAAAGATGATTCTTCTATCTGTGTTTAAATCCATATATACATTTGCTATTTATACCTTCATATTTGGCCTTATCCTATTATCCAGGAGTATAATGCAAGTGAGTTATGTTCACCATAGAAAAATTGCAGGCAATAAGCTTTGAGAGTGTTAAAATTGTTAAACATTAAATAACCCAAAAGCAACAGAAATGCAGAATTATCATGGCAATGGATATAATTCACATGTTATTTTCTAATAATTCTGTTAACAGCCTGAACATGCCCCTTCACATTTCCTTAATCATATTTTATATAAAAATGAAGATATTAAAAAATAAGTATATAAGGCACTCTTGAATGTCTCATACATTTAATTTAAAATTATAATTCATTGCTTAAAGTAAAATCATTACCTAAAATGTACAAATTATTAAAGCTAGTAAGTTATTATGTAAGTAGTCATGTACAAAGGATATATTCTGGAAAACAATGTAAGTCTTGCATATAGGACAATGTTAAAAGCACAGAGAAATTATGAGAATTTTAGGGGTCCCACCCATCACTCACCCATATTACTGTGGTAATTTACCATAATTCATGCTAATATAGAAACATCATGTAGGAAAAGTGTTGTATGGATAGCTCCTCAGTTTTCAGCATTTTAAAAACATCCTTAGGCATCATCCTAAGTTACAGTTTACATATCAACATAGTCTTCTTTGACTCTAATAGACAGACTTTTCTCAGGATCCCCTGGTTCTTGACATCTCTGGCTTTTTTGAGGACCAAAAGTTGGGAATCCTACTTGATCCTCTTTAATTTGGGTTTGTCTGATACGTCCCCTCATATTCAGACAGGGTCTGGTTGGTTGAAGGAAAGAAGGCTTTAGGGATAAACGACCATTGTCTTCGGCTCTCAAGGAAAAGTTCTGTCAACATAACCACTAAATACTGATGACCGGTTAATAGACTTCTCACATACCTTGAACAGCTGTTGTTCTTGCTAGTATTTTCATACATAGCTACTGTATGACAAATATAATATTCATAAATGTGAACTTACTTGCTATTCTTTATGGTTTGTATATATTCTCATGAATGATGTTTTACATCTTAAAGTAAAAATAATGCAAAATAAATTATTCAAGAAATGTAAAACTAAATATTATAGTATACTGTACATTAAATATTTTTTTTTCATTCTGTACTCTTTTTGAAAAGTCCTCCTGAGCAGCCATACAAAGACAGTGTTAGGTAGATACCTCCTCAGGAAGTCTGCATGTAATTAGTGGGAACTCTTCAACAGATTTTTTGTGTGTTAGTTTTAAATAGTAATAATGTACAAAATATATTAATGTTTGAGTTTCTAAAGGAACAATAGAGACTTATAAAAGTCTATACAAAGAATATGGAAGGATGAGTGAGAAACCATAAACAGTGTTAAGAATAATAAAAAGGCAAGGTAAAAACCAGATTACTTAAAACTTAATATAATATATAACTATAATTCTTCAACTATTAACCTTTTTATTCATTGTAAATCTATAAAATTTAAAGCATTATCATTTTGGGACCTCATGAAAACACTGCAGAGAAGCATGTGGATACCAGCTTGTTATTCTTTTTAGAATAGAGGAAAGTACCAGATTGGTGATCACAGTGGTCATGCTCAGTACTTTAAGATAGATCCCAGAGCTATTCACCCTATCCATGGTCAATGTCCAGGTTGGTGGCATCCAGAGCTGTGTCTGTGTGTCCATGATTGGTGGTAGCAGCTACTGAGTAAGAAAATCGATAGTCTGATTATAAAACAAAAGCCCCAGAGTCTTCTAAACGTAAAATGTTAATTTGTTATTTTAGCACATGGCACTGAATGTATAAGCTCCCCAGATCACCAGATTTACTAGGAAAATCACCCTCATGTGGATACCCATGGAGATTAATATCATCATTGACAAGGATAAATGCCTGTATTTGTTTAATCATGTGAAAGCTGCTTTCCTTTCTATTGCTTCACGAGCCATTATAAAGGGGGAAATAATTAGAATTGAATTTCCCCTCAAAATCATGGAATCAATGTGCTTCTTTTGTTTTTGCACAGGATTAAATTTTTTATTATTACACATAAGGTGTTATTTCCCTATTTTATATACGAGACCAGTTATGTTACTCAATAGTTTATTAAAATGAATAAAGTATAGATTTAAACTTGAGAAGAGAACAAGAACAACAGAAAACCCCAGAACTGAGGATGTAGGATGGTGGTTCAGAGAGGTCCAAGAACACATGAGTGAAACATGAGAAAACCCTGGACTGATTCCCAATATCACACACACACACACATACACACACACACACACACACACACACACACACACGAGGGAGGGAGAGAGAGAAAGAGAGAGAGAAAGTGAGACAGAGACAGAGAGACAGAAAGAGAGACACAGAGAGAGAAGAAGAACATGAAGTGAAATACTTTCTTCTAAATTCAGGAACAAGATATGGTGTCAAGATAATTTTTAAAAAAATCAAAAGAAGGCCTGAATGAAGAGCTACACACAAAACAAAAAATAAAGAAATCTGGGCTGGAGAGATGGCTCAGCCATTAAAGGCTAGGCTCACAACCAAAAATAAAGAAATCAGAGGACTTAAAAAAATGAAAAGCAAATAAAAAACTTTCACCATAGAACTGTGGAAAAGATACTGAGAATAAGAAAAAACAACGGCAAAAATAAATAAATAAAATACATACATATATACACACATACATATATACATGCATACATACATACACACAAACATGCATGCATATATATAAATGAAATTGCAGTTCTTTGAATAGGAATTTCTTCAAACTTTGTATACACATTTCCACACAGGAATAAGTCCCTGTTTAATATGACTTGTTTGGATATATATAAAATTTGATAATATCTCTAGATGTTGATTCTTTTATATGGTGAACAAAGAGACAAGTGCAGAAGTTGTAATGCTGGACAAAGCAAATTGGTCAAAGAAACACATGCAGAATAGCATGCTTTTAGAGAGCTGGCCCATTGGGAGTATATTCTAGGCCTCCCCTGTTACAAGGACACATATATTCTCCTCAAGTTCACAACATGTGATTCTCAACATCTTTTAAAAATTACACAAACTATCATTAGTTGGATAATGCTTACACTATATAAAATTGCATGCCAAATACGAGCTGTCTCTGATTTTCCTGCCATAAGATACGATGACCACAAAGCAGTTCTTTAATGGAGAAGGCTTAATCCATGTGACAGCTCACTATAAAACTTTATCAGGGCTGCTCCAGTCTGGACGGACACAAAAGTGATGTCCTCTCCTCCTCCTGTTACTTCAGGTCAGTGTCATGTTCAACAAAAAAACTAAAATATCTGTTCCAATGAAGATCTTACTCTAAATAATTTGAATAATTGAAACAAATCTAAAATTCATATCATGGTAAAATCTAACCAATTAGATAGCACTTGAATAGATGGAGTATATACATCCTGAAATCTGAAGTGGATGACATAGAGTGAAGGGGTTTGACTATCTGAGTAAGAGACACAGTACTAGTTTGATTTGACTCCCAGCCAATGTGTTGATTACTGGTATCTACAAGTATGTAAATGATAAGAAGCATATTATATTTTAAGATATAATATGATTGCTATTAAATTTATGCTTTAAAATTGTATTAGCTCTTATGGATCTGGTCTAAAATTAGAATGGATTCTATCAAGTGTTTCACTATCTCCAGAAGATAAGAATGTGTCATTAAGAACTTCATATTGATTTTAATTACAACCGGCACTATACCATTAATATGAGTTGTGGTGCCACTAACACGGTTGTCAAGGGAGGATTAATTAATTAATTGTAAATTAATTAATTGAGAATGAATCAAGTCAACCTGGGAAAAATGAATACAGAACTTGGGAAGGGAAAATTAAACTCTCAAAACAGATTGAAAACCCAAGGCAATATAAAATGTTAATCAAGACTGGAGAAAATTAAGCCACTAGTTAAAAGAGTACCTGTTGTTTTTGTGATAAAACAGAATAAGACTAATAAAATTAATAGATTAAATGTGAAGGTTCTTACAAATAGGATGGAAAGTTCAAGAAAATGTTGTGATTTAGACAAAGAGATGCTTAATATTCCTCAAATTCATGTTGCTTTATTATCTGTAGACAGGTAAGAGGGAAACGAAAATGCTCCAGAGAAAAGGAAGGCACTGGGCTCAAAAAACGTTTCAGCATGAAAGGTTTTATAATTTTATGATTTCTCCTCTAAATACTTGGATCTGTTGTTTCTTAAGTACAATTTTTTTAATACCAACCAAGGTGAGTGTTTATCTAACATGTTCAAATAAGAAGACACTAAAATTGAATACATGTTACAAACTCAACTATTAAAAATATACAAATAGGAAAAAGGCTGAGAAATTTTTAAAATGAAAATATGCGTGTTATAGAGCAATGCTTTGCTGAAGCTGTTTAATATTTCTGTGCCTGCACAAAGAAGGGAAACTAACTACAATGTATCCTAATTAGTTAGGACTGAGTTAAAATTCGTAGAGCCATGACAACCACTTTCAAGGCCGATGTTTTCCCTGAGTGAAGTATAGACTATCGTGTAGATTTTGAATAGAGGACTGATACAGTGTCAGCTGTAATTTAGAAGAACCACAGTGGTCTCTGTGCTGATTGTAAGGGATATGGGTAGACCTGATATCAGTCAAGAGGCCATTGTGATGACTGCAGAAGAGAAACAATGGAGGCTCACACCGGAAAGCAGTAGAAGTTATAGGAATCGGTCCTGTGATCAGTTCTTAAGGCAGTAGGGACAAAACAATTTGCTAATACAATGTATATTGAATATGAAAGGGGAATAGGAGGAATACAGGACTGTAACAGGGGGTTCAGCTTGAGTCCTTGGGAAGATGCCATTGCCTTCAACTGAGATGGAAAGACAGGCATAGAATAAGTCCAGGAAGAAAAGGATAACATCCAGACTTGGACATGTTTTATTTGAGATACTTAATAAATAAACTTTTTTTTGAATCAGAAGGTTGGGAGCACTTAAAAATTTCATAAGAAACCAAATAATAGTTATTTATCAGCATTTTTTCATATGGTAAGAGCTATAGCACCAGGTAGCAATTCACATCTCAACTCCCATCCCCACTATCTTCAGTTGGTTAAGTAATTATCCCTCTGAGCCTGGCTTCTGAGACATAAACATTAAAGAGTTATAAAATGATCAAGGGAATAATTTATGTGTACTCACATATAAAAAGCTTGTGAGATAACAAATATGTATCACTTTAATTATAGAATGCAATTTAAACAATGTAAATATTAACATGAAACTAAATAATTTCATTATCTAATTATTTTACTATTTATTATACACATTATATGATTGTTCAAAATATTAGTTATGCCATCTATTTTTCATTATGCTTCATAATATTACTGATTTCTTCTTTTAATCATATGTGAAATATAGGATCCTTAGTATTAACTCTTGGCTGTCAGCTAGCACACAAGAAAACAAAACTAAGAAATTTTCATTCAAAGTACAGTACTCTACAATCAGTAATATTTTGAGCTTATTTCTCTATTCCACGTGAGGGATTCCACTCTTGGCTCTACCACCTATCTGACCAATAATCTTCAATACAGTATATAAGCTCTGGTCTTTAGAAATGGGATTCATCTTCTCTAAGAGCAAAGTGGTGGTGCAGATAAAAAGTGACATAAGAAATCTTCTAGTTGCTGTTATGAGGTAGGAATCCACAAAATATCAGTCTCATTAGTACTATGAACAAGAACAGTTTCTTGAGGTAACTTTTAGTCCATTTACTTAGTTCATGACTTGTATTTCATTGAACAACTGATACTCATAAAAATATTTTATTCATAATTAGTGATATTTTTTGGTTTTCATGACATTTTATAAAGTGAGTAATAGTGATTAAAAACAATAAATCAAAATACACACATGCAGAATATCTATGATGAATATGATTGAATTTAAATTCAATCCTCAGCCTGCAAATAACCTAAAATACAAAGAAAATGTAAAAGTAGTTTTTATTTACCATATCTAATTATTGTCTTGAAAGTTCACCTTTTCAAGTTCTAACTCTGGTTGGCTGGCTGGTTCAACTCAGCTGTTCTGTTTCAAAATTCTCTCCAAGCTGACTGATTTAAACCAACTTCTCTCAGTTTCTTACTGAATTACTGTTTAGAAAGCTTGACTCTGAATTCCATGCACTGAACCGAGCTCAGTTGAACTCCATTGCTTAAATTCATCTGAACTACACTGACAGAACCACCTTCCATTCTGTCTGTTCTTGTGAGAGTTGGGCACATCCTCTCACTGACTAATTCTTTCAAACCTTTCTCAGATTTGTCACTTTGTCATCAGACATACAGACATCATTTTCAAACATGGCTTCCTTATACAAACTAAACTTTCCCACATCGTTTGGTTAAGGTGTGTGTCATGTACATGTTTCACCCAGACCTCACAGACCAGTGGTCTTTGGATGTGATCCCAGCCAGAGCAGACTTAAAATTCCTCTACAAAATGTAGTCAAACATCAATTCTCATTATCAACAACGTAGCTTCTTGTTGCTCCTAAAAATGAATGTTTACTTAATACAGAAGCATGAAAGATGCTTCTTAATAGAGGCTCCACACAGCACTTGAAGGGATACAGACTACATTGTCAATATTTTTCCAACAAATTATGTTGGGAAAGTTACATGCATGTTTCCTGTAATACCTTTCAAGGAAAAAAAACAAGTTTTAATGAAAAAAGATGGGTGGTGATGATTCTTTGCAATTAAGATCAACAACATCCAAATCTGTAATGATCATTTAACCTTATAATCCAATAACCTTTGTAATTATCGTGCATACCTTATCATCCCAACATATTTTGTGCTTGCCTGCTTATTTTCCCACTATAAATGTTTTGTGCATTCACATATACCCTACTCCACACCAGTAAGAATTCTTAGAGGAACAAATAGGCTTTGGGTTACTTATGATCTATTACTTTTTATTCTACACTTTCAACAAAGCTGGCTAGATGGGGAATAAAGACCTAGAATTGTACTTTGTATTCTTTATAAATCAAGCTAATATATTGTGACAGTCTATCAGAGGAAAAAATGTGGCCTTTCCAAATTTTTCACCAGAAGGAACACTACAATAGTGATTCTGTTCACTACAGGACAGAAACTACAGCAACTGCCATGTGCTAGCAGGACTTTTCTCAGAGGGAATTTTTGTTGAACAATCACATATGAACTGAAGACTTAGTGGGAAAACCTTCTACAAATGTGCCCTTCGAAGGCTGTGGCATCGATATTTATTTACACGAGTGCTCCTGAAGGCCTCTTGGGGCTTGAGTGACACATCAAAGAATCACACAGTTGCCACCTCAGCCCTTCACATTGACATGTGACATTATAGCTGGTGAAAATGTTGTTCTTCTGTTGCAGTCCTTTCATTTGTTCACATTGCTGCTGTTGTCTATGGCCTCTTCCGTTGTAAAGGTTGCCGGACAATCCTCATGTTTCTTTTAAACATGCTCTTGATGCAATTGAAGAAATGTCAAAAACAAGGAAGACAAAGTCCTAGCGTGCTGTCCAACTGAAGTCCATCTTTTGAGATGAAAAACACTCAGAATGAAAATGAGTTGACAACTTACTTGATGATATTTACAGCTGGATATGACGTCAATCGGAAGGATAGGACAGATCAATTTTAATGGCAAGCTGCTAAGCATGCTTATTGATCTGGCTGCTTGCTACTCTACAAATGGCAAAGACCATTAATATGCTAGCACCAGGAACACAGGAGAAGCATAAAACAACAAGTGACTTTGAGCCTTTGAAGAAGATAATTTAAGAGTGCTGATTTGATGATCGAAGGGAGAGTGTGAATTCATGATTTAACCTCCATTCACCACCTCTCAACTAAAAATTGATTGCCATCTTAGGAGTCATATTTCTTTTGATAAAAAAATTAATATATATTTTATAATTTTCTCTTTAAGATCCTTGCTTCAGGAAAGGCTTTTTTGCTGTCTAGCTAATTCGACTGTAGGGTTTTTTTTTTTTTTTTCCTGGAAGAGAACAATCATTTCTGCCACTAAAAGTGACTGTGAAGATGTAACTACTGAAACACACTTATGGATGTCACTGCCCAGCCCATGCCTGCTTCCTTCCTTCGTGTCCTATAGGACAATAACAGTTCTTCCCTGGAACAAAAACATGGTAAAGATCATGTCTATTATGTGCTGCTTGCAGATATTAATTTTAAGAAACAGTAAAAGCTGACAGTAGTACCCACATAGTAGTAGTCAATATTACAAATATATATCACTTGAATGTGGCTGCTGCTATTGAAATGAAACTTTCCCTAGTCTGGAGGAAATATAAATATCCTATAGCTCACCAAACAAACTTCTCATTTAGACATCTTGGATTGTATTTTAATATACCTAAAGGAGTCTCAACAAATGGATGTTAGGTGGGCTGTCTGTAATAACGAACTTCCCAACCTCTAGAGATGCAGGACATCTGCTCAAACCAAATGTGTTGTTTATGAAGCTCCCACACTCTGGAGACATATGTACAGAACCAATGTGAAAATAACAAGTTTCAAGCTCTTCAAATGGTTTCTAGTGAGCCAGTAAAGAAGCATTAACCATCACAATGTGGGATAAATCCCTCTGCCACACACAAGATTCAAACCCTTTCCAACAGCATTTGATAAACAAAGACAACTGATATACCTTATCATTGTAGAAAGGGGAAAATGATAAATTTTAACATAGAGAACGTTATACTTTCTTATATAAATCCAAGTGATCCATTAAGATGGAAGAGTAGAGAAGAAAGTCGGATCTTTGTAGTGATTTATAATTTCTTATAAACAAGATTTTCTGTCCTTTCTTTTTTAATGCAGAATGACAAATTGAATTGCATTTTCTTTCTTGTCCTTATATATATATATAAAAAAAACTACATTGACTCCAAGAAGCATGAACATTCTCCTTTCCTAATGTTCAGCACTCAGTGATTAACTTCATTAGATGCTGAAACTCAAACGACATTTATAAGGTCATTGGTACTAATGTCCAAATGCAAAAGGCAGCCAAAACTTGTATGCTTTTAGTGTGTCCATTGCTCTGTCACTTTCTAAATGCCAAGTCTACTTTCTCTCACTTATACTTCCTATCACATGTTCATTAAAATTAATGCTTCACTCTCTGGAAAATTGTGGGTAAATTCAAGTGTTACTTCTTCAAAACACATGTTTGAAAGCATTTAAAGTGAACAGACATAGAAAAGAAATTCCCCAAATATAATCATATTATTTACTTATAGCACCTCTTGTAAGAAGATAAGGTTAACTCAATGTTAGAATTTATACATATTTACATCATCTGGAAATAGTTCAAGTATCAGAAGCTTAAGAAAAATAATCTGTTAAAAAACTAAGAAGCTTGTCTGAGTGTATATTATGGAATGTATACTTCATAGATGGGTGCTAATTGGTGTTGCTGTTATTAAAGGTATTAAGATGGTAATTTAATGCTAAAATTTAAAGATGTTAAGAGATTGAGGTTAAAGTAAACATTTCAAATCCTTATCTTAACTGTGTATATATACACACATATATATTCGAATATATATTAAAATTTTTAAACCTTGAAAACTTCAAAATGATTACCCTTGCTCCCTAACCACATCACCTTTATTAGTCAGATGAGCTGCTGTGAAAGGTGAAGGCTTTGACCAAGAGAGCCAACTCACCAGGAAAATCTTATACATAGAAACAGAAAAACATGCACACATATACACAAGTGGAGAGAGAGAGAGAGAGAGAGAGAGAGAGAGAGAGAGAGAGAGAGAGAGAGAAGAGAGAAGAGAGAAGAGAGAAGAGAGAAGAGAGAAGAGAGAAGAGAGAGAAGAGAGAAACTGGAAGCCTGTAGCCAAAGACTAACTTGCAAGGAGGGGAAAATATCTCAATCTTCAGTGGATTGTGAGAGGCTATACTGCAATTTGTATTCCAGAATTCCTTGTGGAATCAGACTGTCAACCACATCATTGTTTAGACTCTTTCCCAAGTTTCCTACTTTCCTTTTATCTTTCTTCTGACTATTTTCACTTAATAACACACTTGAAAATTCTTCATTCAGGCTCTGCTTATAAATAACATGAGCAGTATATCAAAAAATTCTGGAATTTCTAAGCAAGAATCTTTTTTTCTCTTCTTGAACTTATTATGTATTCAAGGATGAGCTTGAGCTTCTTAAATCCTCAATTTCTAGGTACCTTGATTATAGGTGTAGAACACAATACCCATTCTGAAGGTCAAAACTTGTGTAAGGTAGGCAACTATTCTAACTAAAATACACCCCCAATGTGAATGTAAACAAATATGTCTAGTGTACTTTAAAAGTTTTAAGTATAATATTAATTCTTTGTGAACTTCATATAATGTATTTGATTATATTCCTTCAATCTTTGCCTTCTCTACCCTCACCTCCATACCCACTCAAACTGTGAGATTTAATATTTAAATTTTTTTAGTAATCATTCCACTTGTTTACATTTCAAATGATATCCCACTTCTTGGTTATCTCTCCATAACCACCCCCATCCCACATCTGCCCTCTCCCTCCTCCCTTTTGTCTCTACGAGGGTGCTCCCCCACCCATATACCCTCTCCCACCCCACCATCCCACCATCCCCTTACACTGGGGCATCAAATCACCACAGGACCAAGAGCCTCCTCTTTCATTGATGTCAGACAAGGTCATCCTCTGCTACATATGTATCTGGAGCCATGGATGCCTCCATGTACACTCCTTGGTTGGTGGTCTAATCTCTGGGAGTACTGGTTGGTCCAGCCAACTGACATTGCTCTTCCTATGGGGTTGCAAGCCCCTCCACTCCTCCAGTCCTTCCGCCAGCTCCTTAACCTGGGTTCCTAAGCTCTGTCTGATGGTTGGCTCCAATCATCCACATCTCCATTGGTCATTCGCTGACAGAACCTTCCAAGGTACAGCCACACCAGGTTCCTGTCAGCAAGCCCCTCTTGGCAACAGCAACAGTGTCAGGGTTTGGTGTCTGCAGATAGGATTCAGTCAAGTTTGTGTTGGCCAACTACTCTTGGGAATTTTGCCTTCCCAGGAGTGTGGTCAATGATGTACCAGGGTTACATCATTAAAGAAAACTCACAGCAAGCCAGCCGTGGCGCAGCGGCTAAGGTAGCTGCCTGCAGAGGGCGAGCCCGTGCCCTCGCTCTGTCTCTCCTGGCTCGAATCCCGCTTTCCCGGTGTGACTCCCCAGTTTAATGGGGGAAAAAAAAAAAACAAAAAAACAAAAAACAAAAAAAAACCCAAAACCTCACTTTGTCTCCCCCAGCAGCTATCAGTTATTAATAGTTCCTCAGCTAGGAGCAAAATTTTGGACCCACCTATCCTCCCTTCAACTCTGAGATTTTTGTCAGGCTTGATCCTGAGATAGTTTTATATACATTGTCATAATTTCTTTGAACTGATGTGTGCAACTGTACTGCTATGTCTGATAACCACTGTGTGCATAAGCATGCGTGTGTGTGTGTGTGTGTGTGTGTGTATGTGTGTGTGTGTGTGTTTATTGTTTTCTAACTCTAGATTTGCCATCTTTCTGTCTTTTCTTCTTTGAAACTCCCTGAGCCTTGGTGGTTGTGATACGTATTCCTCATTTAGGGGTGAGCACTCCACAGTCCTTTAGTCTCTGCGTTTTGACTATCTACATTCTATCTATTTCATCTATGAAAGGAAGAAGCTTCACTGAATATAGTTGGAAAATACACTGATCCATGGGTATAGCAAAAAGATGCTAGGCGTCATCTCAATACTATGATCATTTAACATCATAATAGTATTGGGTTCTTCCAGGGGGTTTATGATCTATCAAGCAGACATTATTGGCCCACTAACATTGCTGGGAATGGATTCTACCTCATGGAAAGGGAAACAATCATTCTGAGAAAGGTAACACAGATTTTTTTTAAAAAAAGCCAGTTTTCTCTCATTTATGGATGTAGCTTTGATATATCAGATATGTGTATTGCATTAAAAATACACACAAAGGTCAGAAAATTAGTACAGATCCATGGGGAAGGGAGCTTTCAGGGTAGAAAAGACAATACACAACGGTATTCAGGATTATAGGGGAATAATAGACCAGGAAGTGCTAAATTGAGATGGGAGATGGGAGAGACTAAATGAGGGAATATGGGGAGGGAATAATATCACTAAGGGCCTTTTGAAAAGGCTACATATGAATGTAATCCCATAGAAGATTCCTAAGATATATATTCTGTGTATACCAAAAGATTTTTAATGCTCTACCCTACATGAAGGGGACAATGTATCAACTATACATCAGATGCAGCAAATAACTCCCCAGTAGAAGAATGAGTAATGTATTTTTGAGTTGTTAGCCAATGGGATCCCATAAACCCACAAGTATTACATCCTATGACCAGTACTCTTGATTACCTTCCAAAGCTTGACCACAAGACATTTTCTTTGACATGGGTTTTTTTTTTTTTTTTTGAATAATAAAATACTAGTATTAGTTTTGTTTCAATAAGAAGTTTTAGGAAAAGATGTATATGCCAAAAGATGAAGTCATAGCAATTGATTGGATAATTTCATACAACAGAATTCAAATTTCCTTTGTTAAAAATTTCACCATGCTCTGGGTCCTTACCTTGATATGTGGGCCTTTTACTCTTCCATCATACCAAAGATCTAGCTCTATTCAGGGTTATTTCCAAACTCACCCGATACTAACCACTCATCTTCCATTGTGGTCAGCCCATCTCCCATTCTCTTCACTATTTCTTATTATTATACCCAGAACTTTTAGGACAAGGCTTTAAACAGTACTATAGAAAAGAAAACAATGAAAAACTTACTTATTAATTCATAGAGTGTAACAAGTAGAATTTAAAATTGGCATCTGAGACAAGCTAAGAGTTGGCCATCCAGTAAATACAGGATTCAGAGGCTAGAATGAGATATTGGACATTCTAATAGAACTGTAAGGCAAGAGGAAGACTCATCCCTACTCATTGTCATTTGCTCTAGGGAGGAAAAAAGAGAAGAGGGAGGTCAGCATGAAATTACCCATGACTTCTCTTGACCCTTCAAAAAGATTATTTATTTCCTTCCAATTCACATATGCTAGCCAGAACTGAGCCTCCTGGATTTTCTATTAAGAATCCATATTACAAAGCAATAATTTTCAGGTGCCATAGTCTCTGTTGATTGTGAATCCCAAAAGAAAGTAACACTGGAGACATGAAAAAATAAGAAGACAGATGTGCCTAGAAACACAGAGACTGGGACAATGGCTGGGAATGGGTAAAAGGGCAGAATTTTAACAGGTATAAACCACAGATGCAAAATTCACAGTATAAGAAATATATACTATTTTGAGTTTTCTACATGTTAATATCATGTATGTGCAGTGCACATTGTCTTCTAGTCAGAGTGACTAAATGCCTTGTTTTAGAGGATTCTGTGTTCTTTTTTTTCCCAAAATGCTTAGTGCTCCAGATTTACATATTGTATGGTATCTTAAAAAGACACTGTGAGTGTGTATTTGAGCCGCCTTTATTACTTTCTCCACACTGCCCACAGCAGCAGCCTGTGCCTTGCTTGAACACTTCAGAAGAACAGCCTTGGTGAATGGGTCATCCATGCCCATTTTTTGAGCTAGCTGTGTATGCTGTAAGCCCTTTTCTTGGGTGTATTAAATTTCTCCTCTCACCACTATGTTGTATTCTTCTTCTCCCTCTTAGGCCATGACTTTTCTACTAATGGTTGGGAAATCCATTCTTTTCTATTAATATTTGCCTTGTAAACACCACATTCAAGAGTCCAACTGGGCTTTGTGTTCATTGGGAACTTTAGTATTTACCCATTGATATAATTTTGAAGGTAGCAGCATGTATTCATTTCTTTATTTTTCCCTTCCTTCTTTTTTAATTTTTTAAGAAGCATATGGCATAGATTTTTGCTTCACCCACACTCCTTGAATTCTTAAATCAGGAACAGAAATTCCTTAGGAATTAGGAAGTGAAGTTTCGCAGAGTGATTAGGTCTTGAAAAGAAACAGAATGAATAGACTTAATATCCTTTATAAAAGACTGCAGAAGACCCTTGCTTCTTGCACCATGTGATGGCAGAGTAAGACTTCATGTGTCCCATTAAGAACTAGACCCTCCTACACACTAAGTCAGTCTTGTTCTTGAGACTTCCAGCCACTAGGATCATAAGACAACAGTCAACCAATTTAGGGCTTTTCTTTAAATGGCATCCCAAGTGGACTAAGACAATATCTTCAATCAGTATGTTTCTAAGTGCCAAGGTTTTTCTCATAGATGCTGAGTTGTGTAACTTAAAAAAAATCATGAAAAGTGACTATCTGGAAGTAGCCCAGATAGAAATTTATAAAAATGCATTCACATTGTTCATTAGGTGACCCTCTGTTCCCACAGAGGTCTTTGAAGGACTCTCTTTGATCTCTCATTTACATCTATTCTTTATAGTGACAAGTTCATTAATGGTGTCTTTGTATAGCTGACTCCCTATCATGACCCATAGAATTCTTGCAAGTAAACCCACAATTTCTGGACCAAGCATATGAAAATGGAAGTGGCCAAGTGACACTGGCTTAGCCTTCATTAGCCTTTAGCTAGACTTGCCTTCAAATTGTCTTAGTACCCTTTGTCAGAAAGACAAAACAACAACAACAACATTATAAACATAATCTTTTGGGCCATGAAGAAGGCCAGCAGTCATCATCCACAGAGTAAAAAAAATAAAAGAAAATCTGCTTTTTTTTTTATCAACTGCCAATTAGTAGTTTCGTGAAATTGTATGAGATTGAATAAGACCAAACAGAAAGTGTGTCTCTCCTCTTTCTGATTTATTTCAATCTCTTTTCTCAGACACAGCCACTGAGACAAATATTTATTATGTCAACTTGCTGAAGACTGTCTGCAGGCATTGGAAAGACACAATAATTGATTTCAATAATTAATTCCTCCTTCAGATGTGCTGCTGCCCATGCACTCCTGCTCAGGACCCAGTTAAAAGGAACTGAGAGGCAGGAGTGCATAAACAGCTATGTTACTTTGGGGAGCTAAAGTCCCCTAACATACTGTAGATTTGGGAAGAGCTTTTAGGCCTGGGGCTATTTGAAGTTAATTCCTATATGGTCCCTTGTTAGCTTATGTTGTCCGTGATTTTCCAACCATATCAGAGAAGTAGAAAGCCAAGTGGAGAGCTAGACATCTTTGTAGTAATTGATCTGAACTCAATCAGAATATCCATCTTTGTACTATATCAAAAGTGCACCCCGCCCCCTCCCCCCAAAAAAAGACAGAGAACGTTCTGGAAGGAAAGGCATTAGGGAGGAGGAGCACTGGAAGTGGAAAAATCATCAAGTAATAAATTTTAAAAAGGAAAGGCTTTATTTTAGAAAACAAATGACCCTGGTACCTTTTTTATTTTAAAAGATACCGTGGCTCGAAATACTTATAAATGTAGTCAAATTAGTGTGAAATCACTCTGTGGTCCTCTCAAAAGATGACTCAGTCCATGCTGTCATGAATACTCCATGAACAGAACCTAAACTGACTCCTAGGACAATCTCTTATGACTTAATCCAAGCTGTTTCCATTAGAGTTTTTAAAATAATAGTATTTACATATATGTATGTGTGATAAAATGTGTATACGCGTGTATATTTGTCTGTGTTGTGTGTGTGTCTCTCTCTCTGTGTGTGTGTGTTATAGTGCAATGATACAAAGGTAAAAGTTCAAATGTGAAGTTTTAGAATACAGTTAGCAGAAAGTCTCTTAAATTTAATATTAAAAATAACTTTAAACCTCCCTTTAACCCAGAATGTGTCACAACTCAGGATTTTTACTAATCAGGGAATTTACAGCCACAAACTGATTGTGATGTCAATTGTTATAAATCAAAGCTTTAAAGGACGGTAAAGCAGAAATGAAAAGCAGCCCGTGATTAAGCATCGGACAGCACGTGGTCCTAGCTATCCAGGTACAAGAACCAGCCTCTTGTTCTTACCTGGTCCCAGGGCGATAAGGTTCCTGATGTAAAGAACAGATTAAAAGTAAAGGGATACCAGATGTTTTTCCTATTAGATGGGTTAAGTCAGACCCAACCTAAAATTAGGAAAACACACAGGGCTGATTTACTACTGTGCTGGGATGGGTGAATGTGCTAGGAGATGGGGCTGGTAGCTGCAGAGCCAGGTCTCTGCTTATTAATGGGGCTGAGGGAGTAGGAAGGCCTCACCCCTGACTGCTCTAAAAATGCTGAACGAGGACTCCAGCCTGGTGATGAAAGGTGGTCTTGGAAAGCTCACTGAAAACAACATTCGCATCTACTTTGAACAAGGGTATAAGAGACACATGGAAAGGCCAAGTTCCTGGTCTTTAATTTATAATCTATTTATTTCATTATTTTATGTGTAGGAGTGTTTTTGCCTATGTATGCATATGCACTGTGCGCATGCCTTTGCTCATAGAGATCTGAAGAGAATGTTGGATTCCCCGGAGACTGGAACGACCCATGATTGTGAGCCACCATGTAGATGTTGGGAAGCAAACCTGAGTCCTCTGCAAGAGCAACAAGTAATTTAACCACTGAACTAACTCCCCACTCCTCCTTATCGTTCTTAATAAAAACAATTCAGAGATAAAATTAACCTGGCCCAACTGATATTTTTTTCCCTAAGAAAAACTTTTGTGACTTAGAAATCAACATTATTGATATTGATTTAAGTGTCACCCATTCCGTCTTAGAGAGCTTGTTTCCCTGCTTAGCTCAGAGTGCCTGGTGGAAAACTGCTGCCTTCAAAAAAAAAAAAAAAAAAAAAAAAAAAAACCCAGTTTAACTTCCCTGCACGGAGGCTAGGTTTCACACAAGAAATCCAAGATGCTCAAGGACTTCACTGTAGCTGCTATTCTTTTGAAGCAGATAAGCATCCCTTCTTGCCACAAACTTCATGCATGAAAAATGAATTTAAAGAATAACCTGTATCTCAAGTTGCAGAAAAACTGGTACATCCCTTCTCAGACAGTAGAGTAAACATATAATCAAATTGCTTTTGCACAGGGCTATGTTAGAAAGCAAGGAAGCTCTTCCTCCAAAGGCAAATTTCTTTCTAGATTTGGTAAACTGTCTGTATGCCAAGTACTTTCCAGTGCCATAAAATCAGAAGGTTTTTTTTTTTTTTTTTTTGCCATGCACATGTGTGGGCTCATGTGTGTGTGTGTGTGTGTGTGTGTGTGTGTGTGTGTGTTCTCTTAGGCCCTCAGAACGAGCGCTAATGTGCAGAGCAGAGTATAGATAAACCCCTTGAACTGGGTTTAAACTCCCAAGATGTGACAAAGTACTGATGACTTTAGATATGTCATACAAATGCAGTAAGCCTGTTTCCTTATTACAAAGTAGATGGAAAGTATGCATTTCTGAATCATCTTGGGGGTAAGACAAACTCACACCTATAAGAGCCTGCCCTATGCATATTGGGGTGTCTAGTCAAGAATTCCTACTGGAGAATAATAAAAGCTGCAAGCTTGAACCAGATGTATGCCTATCTACCTCTCTTAAATTCAAATCATTCTCCTACTTGTCAAGAAAAACTAATGCACTTCACAATGTCATCCTTGAAAGTGGCAAGACAGCAAACCTGTCACTACCAAGAACCACAATTATGGGAACTTTTGGGACGATCAATTCTTTCATGCTTCCAAAGAGATTAAGTTAATAAATTTTCCAAAACTATTTCCAGCCCTCAAAGTGTCTTTATAGGATTAAATAATAGTCATCTCCAGCTGGCCAAGACTAAGCCAAAATGAAATGACACAATTTATGGCACAAAATGCCCCCACATAGTGTTTGTTCATTTTGCGTGGTTACCTGTCTGTTTCTTGGTGTTAGTCAGAATCTAGAATTCTCTTAACATATAGATGTGTTACTTTGGCCTCACCGAAGGCCAAGAATGCCACTTGAGGATAGTTTATTTGTAAATTATGCTTATTTATAGGAAAGCAGAAATTGAATCTACTATAATACATAATCTGAATTCTAAAATCGACTTGAAAACTGCATGACTAGACTGTTGTTGTAATATGTAATAAAATAGAAAGTTATTGTTTGTTGGTGGCAAATGAAACATTCTGTATGAGAGAAAACATTATATTTGAAATTTCTTAGACTTTCCTTCTTAAGTCCAGAATCCATGCATTCTTTTCAATTTAACAGAATTATCTAAAACTGTCTACTATAAATATACTTAATCCAGCTTTCTACTATGGTGCACACAGATACACTTCTTAAGTGTGAGGTGGAGTGTTGGAGTTGGAGAGACATGAATACATAGTTTCATACTGGAGTTCATAGATGGTCCTATTCCTAAGTCACCATTTTCTTGAAGCCTGAGGTTACTCTATCTATAGAAAAGCCATCTTTTATTTATTCAAAGGTGAATATTTCTAAAAGTAGTGGCTTTGAATATCAGGAATCTAAGAAGAGGGTTTGAAGAATAGCTCTCTCACCAAACACCCTTTTCAGTGAGAAATGTTAGTTTGTGGCCTGATAGAAGAGTAGCTGCTAGTAACAGCCATTTCTCTAATAAATCCTTTGTGTGTGTCTGTGTGTGCGTGTAACAAAAATAATCAAAGAAAAAGACTATTAATTTGAGAGGCAGTTGGAGATAACATGGGAGGAGTTGAAGGGAAAATGGTAGAGGAAAGGGAAAGGGAGAAGTTATATAATCATACCTTAATTTAATATGCAATTCTACATCAAGAAATTATTGAAATTGGGCTGTATAAATTACCGTGTGTGTGTGTGTGTATGTGTGTTCATATGTGTATGTGTGAGTTTGTGTTTGAGTGCATGCATGTGAATGTATGCGAGACTACGTGTATTTGTGTGCATGACTGTGTTTATGTGTGTGAGCTTATGTTTGTGTGTGTCTGAGTTTGTGTGTGAGTGTGTTTTTGAGAGTATATGTGTATGTTTATGTATATGTGTATATATAGAAATAAAACCTATTAAATCTGTTAAGGGTAGCTTTTTTGCTTACTGGTTTCAGGGCTGATCATTGTGTACTGAATAATCAATTAGGCATTTCAATTCTGGACAATGTTAATGATTTTAATTGTTTCTATTCCTTGCCTGGGGGATGAGATGATGTGTTATTTCCTTACTTTTACATTAGTATGTGTATTAATATTATCATCGCATAAGTCTTGTATTAGCAAGAATATTTTTGTGATAATCATGGTCATTGTATGCTTTAGGCTTTAAAGAAGTACTATGGGAGCTCTCTGGGAACAATCTCACGTGTAACTCAGAAAAATAGCTATTCATGCTATTTTTTGAAACTGCAGAGGAAGCACATAGACTAGTTAGATTATCATGGTAACTACACAATATCTGTGAGTAATATACACAACTGTCTTTTTATAGTTACTGCATTAGAAATATTTCTGTTCATTCAATTTTAAGTTCTATTCAAATGAAAGTGTGAATTCACTGTTAAGCAGATCCATAACCTATGTAACCTAAAGGAGAATAGAATGTCAAAGAATAAAATTGTTGCACATGAAAATCCTGTTCTAGTACTTTGGCAGTATTAAGCTGCTAAATTAATAAAAATGGTCAGGTATAACTCTCTTTAACTAACAAAAAATATTAAAACTACTTCTGGAGTCAGTCACCTTGAAAGGTTTCTATTTTAAAGAATCAAACAGCAGACACTTGAATAAAGAAAATATATTCCACAGATCCAAGCATATATTTGCTAAATGGGCACTCATTTTTATTGACACTATATTTTAGGATTCAAGTTAGCCAGCAGAGCAAATTACAGTGTTCCCTTTCTAGAACAAAACACAGTTAGCTTGCTCTCATACTATAAGATTAATTTTGTGGTTCTTTATTTTAGCAAGTACAATATATTATATAAAGTTCAAAGATCAGTAGTAATGCAGGGAGAAATGAGTCAGCTTTTATTATTCACTGAGTTGCATCATCCCTAAATTCATAAGTTGAAGTACCCTAGCCACCAGTAGCTTAGAATATGACCTTATGTAGAAATAGAACCTTAAAATTAGTAATCAATTTGGAATGAGGATTTTAGGGCAGAGCATGATCTAACATGACTGTGTTCTTATATATATATATATATTTTTTTTAAAAAAATAGAAAAGAAAAATCTGAAGACACAAAAGATACACGGGTTCTGTACACTGATGCAAGAGCAAATGAGGATACAGCAAGAAGACAGGCACATCCAACACAAGGAAAGAGAGCAAAAGTCAGACATAGCAGCATCTTCATCTTGAATTATTCCAATAATGGGAATTTTCATTTTTGTGTCTCTTGAAAACTATGCATAGTTACTTTGAGAAAACAGCTATCTTCATCAATTTCTTAAATATGCCTTCAAGTAAATTTACATTTTTGTGCAATACATAGGTAAATACCAGATAAGTGTCTACAACTATAACACTACATACTCTTTTCCAGATCATTATTTCATTTACGGACATGTTCAAATGATCATGTCATATCAAATGTGCATTTTTATGGCTGCATGGTTTCCAATATGTAAGTTTATTATTTAACAATTTAAATAAAATAGATACATAAGGCAATTTCTATAATTTGTAATAAATAGTATATTGAATATTTTTCAGCATGCATTCCTCTTTCTGTGAATATATTTGTAGAATAGATTTTTTTGAAAGACTATGAGGTCAAAAGATGTGTGCATTTAAAATTCAGAAAATGTTGTCAAAGGCTTACACAAGAGATTGTAACAATTTAGACTCAAGTAAAAATGATGTATGACAGTATTTATTTCTCCATATTTTCAATGATATTGGGCTGCATGAGACTTTATATATAGTATTTCATTACAGTTTTAATAGGATTTCTATTATTATGAATGAGATTAAACTTTATAAAAATCTTTTACAGCACCATTTACATTATGTTTTCAATAGACTGTTCATATCCCTCTCACTGTGTTCTACTAGGTTACTAGTAATTTTATCATTAATTTTATGGGTTTCTTATATACTAAGATTATCCCTTGTTCTACAATATAATTTGTGTTTACAAATTATTTACTTCCAGTGTGTTATTTTTCTTTTAAATGTGTTTATGGTGCTTTTTATGTGCACATTTAATGTAAAAATATCAAATTAGATTTCTGACTTATCTTGAGAAAATAGACTTCTCCACTTAGGTATCTTAAAATCTCCATTGTCTTGTAATGGTTTAAGCCTTTTAATTTTAATATTTGACTTATCTAAATATTCTTGAAGGGCACTATGGAATGAACTTTTAAATATACTCATGTTATTTTCTCAATACTTCCCCTTGACTAAGCTGTCTTACCCATTTCTTGGGAAATTCCTTTCCCAAAGTCAGGGGCAACAGCTAGGCTGTTTCTTCACCAAAATCTCATTAACACCACTGGTAAATCACTACCATGAGACCATTTATGAAGTTTAAATTGTTTTGCTTATCATTAGGCACATTGAAAGAGCTCTAAGAAGGGTAAAATATGCCACGCTTTATTTTTGCTGGGATGATGCAAAAGAAAAATAAAGGTCCTACAAAGCTTTAATTTGTAAGTGCAACATAAGCATTATGTGTTGAGCAAAAGTGGAACCAATTTGTTATGAAATCAAAGGTTAAAAAAACCTCAAATATCTATGCTGAGTTTAGCAACTAAACACTGAGCTGAGCTGTGCTGGGGCTCAGAGGTAGACTGTTTTCAATACATGACTGGGATGCTGAGTTTGACTCCCAATATCACAAACAAATGAATTAATAATTAAACTAAACTGATTTATTCTGACTTTGCCCCTTATGCTTGGAATGGTAGAAATGTCTTCTCAGAGTATCATCTCTAATTATGTCTTAAATTGCATTGCATGTAGAAGACATCAAGGCTGCGTTGTCATGGGATCTAGGAGAAGATAAAACTAATAAACAGGAGAGAACCAGCTTCTGTGGAATAAAATTACCTTTTTAAAGACTGATTTAAAACAGGTCTATTAACTGGTGACTCACAACCATGTGATGACTGAGAGGTCAAGGTGCCACCCATTTTGTGATTCCACAGTCCTGGAAGAGCTCTCAGGGAGCTGACATGGGAGGAGACATGAAGAATATATGGAAGCTTCTTAAAATCCCTCAGCCAGATTCTCACTCATCAGCGATGAGAAACCAGATGGACATCTTCATCTAACTGCAGTGATCCAAAGGACCATGAATACATCATAGTTAGGCAATTGTATGATTAGAAATAAGAAAATTGGAGGCTTTTGCTAAGAGACTAGAGGGAAGGCCTTCTGATGCCTGAGGTTCCACAGGCAAACTACAAGTCCCAAGTCAAGTAAAGCAAGAGTATGTGGAGGCTGGTAAACTGGTGATCTCAAGAGAGGTGATGAGTATACCTCTAATTAATTTGTTCTCCAGAGAACAATCTTTGTTTTTCCACCCATTCACTTACTCGTCTATTCACTTGTTTAATTTAATTTTTAGAAAGTCATTTAGATGTGTTATATAGCGTTTTAGGCAAGCTGCTCTATGCCTTTGTTTGAAAGATGTGTTCACTGTATGGTGATTAAATTCAAGTATTTAACATTTGCAGTCTTTCACAAACTTAGCATTCTTTTTTAGAGAACATTCAAATCTTTAAGACTACCCTCCTAACAATACTCAAGTAATTAATACACTGTGATTAACTGTGGCCACTATAATGTACACAAAACCTCTCTCTACTCATCTGTTAACTACCATTCTAATCCCTGCTTTGATGAGTTAACCATCTTTTGTGATTTATCATCTGTATTTTTAATTTTAGGTGCATGTGTATTTTGCCTATATGACCATGGATGTCAAAGGAGGAAGTTTGCATCCCTGAAATGGAAGTTATGCATGGTTGTGAACTACAATGGGGGTTGCAGGGAACCAAAACCAGGTCTTCTGCAAGAGTAGCCAGGGCTCTTAACTGCTGAGCGATGTCTCCACCCTAGATTCAGCTTTCCTACATTTCACTTTCAATGAACAAGTAAGTCAATAAGAGCCATTGCACCATAAATAATTAACCAATCTTCCATATTTAGTAGCACAGGTGAGAGTAGTTACTAGCAACTTGAAAGAATCCATTCATCCTTCCCAGAAAATAAATAGATAGTAAGAAGATGTGCTGGGACTCAAAGCTGAAACAAAGCACAAAACGCTCAGTAATGGTTAAGATAAATTTTGACAAAGTCCTAGGAGAAGGATAGACACAGATATTTAAAGCCTTTATTTTCATGTCCGTATTTCAAACAAGAGCGTGAGATAATATATTGCCCTAGTAAGAGTTTGTACATAGAAGACCAATGGAGCATTTACTTATTAATATTTCCTAAGAAAGATTACCCACCCATGCAAAAAGATCATAGGGAAATCTCTGAGGTTAAAAATAGTTTAGATCTAACAATGTGGTTCTGTGTCCAAGAAGAATGTACCCGTGAATTGTACACATTGTAATCTCTTAGGCTATGAAGTATTAAAATGAGTACCCTGTTTTCTTAGAAAACACCACGTGGCTGCAGAACTGGCATGGATAATGTGGCACAGATAGACCTCCCAGTATGACCCAGAACTTAACAAAACTGTGGGGGTTGCTGACCTTTCTAGAGTAAAAAGAACACAGAAATATCTAAGATGGACAAATACCTGAGCTAAAGCTGTAGGCAAGCAGTTGCCATCTCCTTCCTGTCAGTCCACTGCAATGTTTCTGAGCCCCTGTGCTCACTGTTAAATGACGTTATAAGGTCACACAAGCACTGTCTCTTTCAGCAGCTTTCATTATGACACTTTTTCAAATTTAGCACCAACTAGCACACTTACATTCACATCCTCATGACATGATGCTTTTTATTACATTCATTTATTTATTAAGAGAGGATGTAGTTAGTGTAGGGGCATTGGCATTGTATGTGCATATAGGCCAGAGGAAAACTTATGGGAGCTGGTTATCTCTTCACACCATGTAGGCCCTGGTTTGGCAGCATGCATTTTTTAGCCACATTATATTAATGTACAAAATCCTCAAACAATAAATTTACAAAATTACTGCTGTGAAAGCATATAAATTCAGCTCTTGTCTCAAACAGACACATGTTAGAATAAATGCACATCCCTAGCCCTGGTTGAAGAGCTACAGGTGGCCAGTGGCTGTTAAGAGAGGGAGAACAATTCTTCTCTAGGCTCAAACCCCAATAGCTTATCCAGTCCAAGCACACATAAAAACAACAATGAACAGAATTTGTGTG
Source organism: Arvicanthis niloticus (assembly GCF_011762505.2). NCBI lineage: Eukaryota > Metazoa > Chordata > Mammalia > Rodentia > Muridae > Arvicanthis > Arvicanthis niloticus. The sequence goes on along the minus strand of NC_047659.1, from coordinate 86,328,208 downwards.
TGTATGTGAGTGTGTGTGTGTATGTGTAAGAGAGACAGAGACAAAGACAGAGAGAAATAAGTCATAAATCTGAGAGTGTGTAGGGAGATACTGTAAGAGTTGGACAAGAGGGACAGCAATGATGTAAATATAGTATTCATGTTGGAAACTCTCAAAAACTTAAAAATCATTATTCCTGGAATACATACTATTTGAAAAATACATTTTAGCATATCCTATACATGTGCATTGTTCAAAGGTAAATATTTTAAGACAATTTAATTAGAATACTAATTCTTAGAGTCTATATGACAAAGGAAATTCTTGTGTTTTGTTCTTTTTAAATTTTCTTCCTTTTTTTTTTTTTAAAAAGAAAACCTTGCTGGGATTGCATGCAGTGATAGAGCCACAGCTAAGAATGTTTCACAGATGCTTCGAATCACTCACTCCTCATAAACATATGGGGTCTATTCTTCCGTCACTGTGCGTAATTCCTATTGACACTAATGGGAACTGCACATGCATATCACTGTAATTTGGCCCCAGACAAACTGAAAATCATCATTGAGATGAGAAGAAAAGCTACCAAACAAAGAAAGGAATTAATTCCTTAAAACTCAGATTTGTCACAAAAATTCCTGTCATGGTGAGTTAATCTGTAGTGATTTAATAATACAATAAGCTATAAAATATCAAAATATGATATATATTTTATATATCATACAAGATAGGACATATATTGTATATATATAATACACACACACTATATATATATATATATATATATATATATATATATATATATATATATAGTATCTTCCAGAAGATAACAAATTACCTTTATCCACACTAACTCTGGTAGCTAAGTTTTTAAGTGCAGAACAAGATCCCAGTGCTATGAAAATAGCCACAAGCTGCTAGTTTGTAATACTGTGTATTATATATTGTTAAGGGCCTCAATTTAGATCTCTATAAATTGCTCATTGTTTCAAATGCCTTTTAATGAGATCATTTTCTCATTCTTCAACTTCAATCTAAACCATAGGATTTGTATCCCTGTCTAAAGTGTAAGATTACAGCAGGCATTCGCTTAGGGAATCTCAAATTAGGAAGATTCATTCACTGCCCCCTATCCCATTTCCACATCCACAAACAACTATGTTTCTGGTTGTGTGTCTCAGCAGTGCCATTCTGGCCAGGTTCCAAGATGCAGGGGGTTGCCTCTGATCTCAGAGGGAAGCGGTCATTATGTGTTTGGGGGAAGCCATTGGAAGCTGGCAGGTGAGCCAATTCTATCACCAAGGAGAAAGTATTGCTGGTAAAGTCACCTTGTGACAAGTGTGTCCCCGCTGTGGGTTAACTTCCAGAAAGAAGGTTTGCAGAACACATAGCAGTTCACAACAAGGAAATCAAACAAAATAAATTGAGCATAATTTGACACAGTTAAAATAAGAAGTGTCACCGACGCCGCTGTGAAGTGGGAGTTATGAAGAGCTTCTGCAGAGATTAAACATTTAGTTAGACAATAAAATAGCTTGCTGGTCAAACCAGAGACATTATTCTTAATGTGTAACCTGATGGAAACTAGTCAGTAAGTCTTTCTGACAGGCATGGCTGACAAAGGGCAGTAACTAGGGCTTAGGAAACACAAGTGTTCACAAAACCTTAAGCAGAAAGAAATAGCGATATTACAAAAATACCCATTTTGACAGGATCTTTTAGATTCTTTCTCTAATAAATTGCAAAGGAGTGACAAAAAAGTTACCGTATTAAATGGCCACCCATCCACTTGGATGTTGGTAGACTGAACAGTAATACTTCCGCGTCATCATTTTCTTACCAAAATACTCTCATTCCATTTTCAAACAAATGTGTCTTTATCACACTCTCAAGTATCTTAGAATGTTACATGAGGGATACCATGTGCAAAGAGGACAGGAAGTATATGAAAGAAGTGAACTGAATTTATTGACAAATTTAGTAAAATCATAAAGATAAATATTTCTGTACATTGATGTGTGCAGATATATGACTTAGTCAAAGCACAGTTAATGCTTTCTTATTTTTAATGTCTATGTATCTATCTCACTTTCCAACCCAGGTAATCCCATATATTTTTGTTTATTAGTACCTAGTGGTCTCAATAGGGCTTTTCTTCTTCTAGGACACACCTACTTAAGGTAAAGGCCTATCCTTCTCTCAGTATCCTTGTTTATTCAAATCTAGTTCATCTCAAATTGCTATCAAAGAGAAAAATTTTAATCAAATGATTCCTCACTAAGGTCTGAAACACTAACTTTGCAAACTGTTTTGTAAAGCAATGCTAACCTAACTAACTTTGTTGTTTGATCATGTGGTCTTAGAGTAGAATATAGTCTTACTTCCTCTCAAAAACAAACAAACAAAAACACCAATGCTGTCAAATCTGACCTCTGAATATACAATGGGTCAAACATTCACAGCTCTTCATCTATTTGTTAAGCCCAAAATATTGCATGTTAAATATTTCCTTCCAGTGATTATTCTGCAGAACTGTTTGAAAACTAATTAAAACTCAACAAATCACTGTCAAAGAAAATGGTTTTAACTAAAAAAGAATGGCCTTTAGGATTTTAAGAACCACAAAGGAAATGATTTTTGAAATAGTGATCATTGGAAACTTAAATCCCACTAGAAGTCACTGCAGCCTTGGGTCTAGGAGACTGGTAAGGTTATCAATATATTACTCATCTAATTTTTTCAACACAGAATGTGAATGGCCTTTGAAATAGCTGAAGCACACCAAGCAAAGGTTAACATCTTTAGTGGTCATGTAGCTTGTTACTCTGCAAATAGACAAGCTAAATATAAACGGAATTTGCTACTTGGTAATGTCCTTAGATTCAATAAGAATAATCTGATTTTCTTTAATATGCAAAATACCAGTAGCAAAGGAGAACAAATCTGTCACATGATTATAACTTCAATAATCAAAGTAAGAATTATTTATACTGATTTGACCAACCAAAGATGTGCTTTCCCAGATCTTTGTAACTCACTGCATTGGCTCTGCTTTCCTATTCTCTCCCATACTTAATTATACATTGGTTTTAGACCTCACTTAGCTTGGACACCTTCTCTTTCCCTTGAGATTTGAGGTTCATCTTCCAAATACTCCCAGTACTTGATTGTGTCTCAGAAAACATATAATAATTTGTATTATTTTATTTTATATTTACATATGTACATATATACTTGTCCACAGTTAGCATACATACTTATGTAAATATATACGGCTTTGTAAATATATGTAAATCTTTCATGCTTGGACATGGACTATTGAAGGAAAGCATTCAGACTACTTCAGATAAGTGAGACATACCAAAATGAAACAGCCCAAAATTTTCCTAAGAAAAGGGAGAGGAAGGAAGAAAGGAAAAGAACTCTTACTAAAGAGGTTGGGCTGAATTTTTTACTTCACTGATAAAATTTTTGATTTAAAGAAGATTGCCCGTTAAAGAAAGATGGCAACTTCCTTTTACACCTTTGAGAAAGTCATATTGCTATCTGTATTTGTCCTCTCCCAAGACAAACTTTATGGTGTATGTGTGTTTGTGTGTGTGTGTTCATGTGCATATGCAAAATGGCCTTGTTTTTGGAACATACAGAATTTTAGCATTTATAAAAGACAAAAAATAGAATAAAAATAAAATGAGGGTGTTTCTCATTTTTACATGGATAATTAAATCTTGGTTCACTATTCACTCCATCCCACAAAACACAGGCCATCTTCAATATTCTTACAGAGTTGATTTATAATTTTATGTTGTATTCACCATTGCTGTGTATATCTCTTTATAAAAGCATATAGTATGAATAAAAGAAGTTTTGGGGCCATTTCAAGTACTGTTGGAAATTCTATCTTCATCTCAGTCCAAAATTCATTTAATAACTATTTTTATAAAAATTAAAATAGCAACTCAAATGCAATTTTTAAGATAAAACATTCTAACACAATATAATTCCAAGATATTCCATAAAATTCCAATTTCATACATTGGAAAGAATGATGTCTTCTTGTATAATCCAGACTAGTCTTGAACAGCTCAGGTTAGCCACATGTTAATTTTTTATTCTGGAGCATATTTTGTATATATCTCCTTCCAAATAAGCTATTTCTAGTTTCATATTCATCTATAAAACTAATCATTTCTCAAAGTGCATTCAGTCACCGTTTGAACCTACCACACTCTAAGTCCTCCCTGGATGTTTAAGATACAAGAAAAAATAAAGCAGAATAAGCTGCTAATTTGCTTGCTATTGTGAAGCTCATGTGAATGTAATAAGTTGAATGTAGTAATAAATGTGATGACAAATAATGAATTAGAAAAAGAGAATAAAATCCATGGAACATGGAAGGGTTGACAGGTTTTTAAAAACAAGGACTTGAGTGGTAGAAACAAGCCACTTGGACTATAAGAGAGCAGCATGTCAGAAAGACTGGTTGGTACAAAGATGGGGACATGAAACATCCGTGTTTAATACAGGTCTGGACAGATAAAATGGCCTGAATCCATACAGATGAGAGATAGGAAAGGGTAGGAAGGTATCCTGGGAGATTATATAGAGAGTAAGGCTCCATGCTCATCAATCTGGGTTTCATTTCAAAGTTGAAAAACTCTGCAAAGTGAACAAGGCATTTCTGTGGCATAACTTACGTGTCAAAGGAAGCTGTACTCTACAGAGCGGTGCAAGTCAGGTGCAGGAAGCCATTTTGAAGCCCTGTACAATGATCCAGAGAAAGACAGATTGACAAGAGCAGAGAAGCACTAAGCCAGATTCAAGATGCAGTTTGAAGGTTAACAGGGTAGAGTGCTTTTGATGATTGGAATGTAAAGAACAACAACAAAAAAAAGGTACTATCTGCACGAAGAGTGTAGCCATTTCAAAAGACAGGGAGCACTAGGAAAAATAAAGCAGTGGCAAGTTTTAAAAACTAGTTCCTTCTCAGTATATGGAAAGTGATAGTGAATACCCAGATTCTATATAAAATAGGCAGTGAAATGCAAGGCTAGAATTCAGAGGGAAAGTCAAAGTTAAACCAAATAAGAAAAGCAAATAATTCCAAATGTTACTGTAGGATATGGCTTTGCAATTAACAGTGCCTAGACGTGTCAAAAAAAAAAAAAAAAAAAAAAAAAAAAAACAAAGTAAATGCTATGGAGAAATCCAAGAGGTAACTCATCGCTCTCATCCACAATACACTTATTCTGTATTTCTTAGTTATTCTCCAAAACTCGACTTCCCTGTTTCTAGTCTATGAAGCTCTCCTCCTCTCCCTGTTCCCCTAGTAGTAAAGATTGGGATAGTACAAATTATACACATTGGGTTTTCTTAGCATCATAGTTGATTGGGGACTTCAGAAAGCTGAGGTTGTTTTAATTATTATAATACATTCTATATTCATTAAAATAGAAATAATCCTGAATTTTCTTGGTCAGGATGAATGAATAAATGAATATAATTTAAAAAATCATGCTCTTTGAGAACTCATCAATGGAAGTAAAATTTGTTACCTGTAGGGTTTTGTCGTGGGTTTTTTTTTTTTTTTTTTTTGGTTTGTTCAAAACAAACAAAGATATATCTTCTGCTTCATGAGTTTGGAGAACCAACAGCATCTCCAGGCAAAACTGTTCATTGTTAAAAATGGATCACAAAGCCCCTAGAGTAGGAAGTAAAAATAATTCTGCTGTAAAGATATTCTACCAGAAATATAAAACAAATTTTCCTAAAGTTCTTGTCAAGAATTTAAATCACATTGAGAGGCTGAAATTGCAGACAAGGAGAGCAACAAGGAAAAATAAAAACCTTAAGACTCTCTTAAACACTTAAAAACTTGAAAATGATATGATCTCTACCCCCAACTCCTCTGGCTTTGTTTCTGTGATGGTAAAGTAGCATGCCTTATGTTGAAGAACTGGTCATTATTTAGGAGAAGATGAATATGTTAGACTCTACTCACATCTTTTTCTTAATTAGTCAGCATAGTGGTGCACACCTGTAACTGCAGCAAATGGGAGGCTGAGGCAGAAGGATAATGAGTTTCAGGCCAATCTGGCCCACATAGCTAGTGAATAACCCAGCTGAGCTACATGTAAGCTTGTTTCAAATATAAAACAAAACCTAAAAATCATTGTAGTTTGTTCTAAGGCTATTTTAAGTCTAAAATGTGTTCTTATATACTAGTTGATATATGAGTTGAAATTTTCTATTGACATTAAATATTTTATAGTGTCAATAGAAAACTTAATGTTTTAGAAAAATAGAAATGCTAAATAAAATTTGTGTATAACAAAAAGGTTTATATTTTATAGCATTTTTCTAAGGGAATTCTTTTTATGTAAATTAGAATTTGTGTAGATTTTATCATTCTTTCAGACAGTTTCAGAATAGGTAATGTTAGATAGCCTTTAAAGTGTGTGTGTGTGTGTGTGTGTGTGTGTGTGTGTATGCGTGTGTGTGTGTGTGTATGCGTGTGTGTGTGTGTGTGTGTGTGTATGTGTATATACTGTATACACTTTCTAGTTATATACTGTCTAATTGTGTTTGTGTGTTGAAACCTGGCATGTCTGTTACCGGGGTCTATCAACCAGCTTTTGTCTTATTGCCCTGAGTATTACAAAACCTTGGTTTTCTGAAAAAAGTTTGCAAGTACTGGAAAAGTGAGTTAGGCTTTAAGCAGAAGTAAAAGGGTAGTGGGCTTGATCATTGCTGGTATAACAGCTTTAATTACATTAATTGCTAGCACCTCTGCTTCTGCAATTGTTTTGACAAGAGAAGTTAAGACAGCTACTTTTGTTAATCATTTAGCAAAAAATGTTACTAATTTGTTGAATATAAAAGAGGATTTAGATAGGCATTTGGAACAACGGATTGATGCTCTTTATCCTATTCAAAATATTGGAGAAAGGTTGAGTTTAAGAGTAAGAAGCCATCTTGAGTGCCATTCCAAATACCATTGGATTTGTATTAGCTCTAAAATTTACAAAGATAGTCTTTATAATTAGGAAAACATTTAAAGATACTTGGCATAATTCTAACACATCTCTGGATGTTTTAACTTTGCCTAGTGAGCTTATGAATTTGAAGAATGCTGCTCTGCTGGGAGTTGATGTAGCAGATACTGCTGATAAAATTACCCATGACCTGAGGTCAGTATTTTTATTTTGGACAAGCTTCAAGAATGGCATATATAGCTTGATCATGCTAGTTCTTTTTGTCCAGGGAAAACTTTTTCTTCCTGTTTATCATGTTAAAGCTTGTCTTTAACAACATCAACATGTTGGGAGCCAAAGTACATCACTTGAAACTGAAAATGAACCCCAAAACAGAGTTATTAAATTAATAGGCTGGCAAGCCAAAGACAGATAAGATTCTGCACAGAGCCTGACCGACCTAGGACAGAAGTGCATTGCTCTTAATAATGCATATTCCACGATGGGTAAGGAAGGCATTCTTGTCAGAATGATCTAATACAGGCTCAGTCTTGTTTATGAAATCAAAAAGGGCAAGAGGCGGAGAGCTTTTGGGACTGCTTAGCAAGAATCTGACTTTGGCCAAGGACAAGGAAGTGGGCTTCAGGCAGGAATCTGACATTAGGCTAAAACAAAGAAGTAACTTCAGGCAGGAATCTAAATATTAGGCTAGAACAAAGAAGTCATTTCAGGCAGGAATCTAAATATTAGGCTAGAACAAGGAAGTAGGCTTCAGACATAAAAACGGCTTTGGGCTAGGACAGGAAAGTTGGCTCAGATATTTTGGTCCTGATAAGCCCTTAAAAACAGTGATTATGGGAGTGTTCATGGAACTTTGTTTATTGCCTTGCTTGTTCTTTGACTATTTGTGCTTATGGTCATGCTTGTTCCTTGACTATTTGCATCTATTTTATTGCTAATTCCTCAACCCAGAACTGATCTCAATACTTGCATGTAATTAAAATGGTATAAAAGCAAAAAGGAGGAGGTGGGATGGGGTGGGGGTTTCTATGGAGGGAAAATGGGGGAAAGGAATGATATCTGAAATGTAATTAAAATATCCAATGAAAAAGAGAAAAACAAAGAAAAGAAAAATATCCTATCATCAGTAACCATATGAAATAATTTATATAAAGTGCCTCACTTGTTTCATGTAACAACACAAGAGGTATACAAAGTTATCTTCTTTATTATATAGTTGAAGAAAAACAAGAAAAAAAATGGAACTTTTCCTTAAGACAGGGTCAAGATAGGTATCTCTGGTTAGCACAGAGCTCACTATGTTTGTTGACTGAGCTGACCTCACACCTGCAGAGATCACTCTGCCTCTGTTTCCGGAGTGCTATGATTTCATGTATGGAGAATTTCAAATTTTAGTAATTTTTGGTAAGTTAGAAAAGTTTCTCACATTGGAAGTGAGCTAGGGTTCTAACCAGATCTATTTAAATCATAAATCAAGCTAGATATTTAACAGGAGATATATAATCTCCTTGTAGGTTTCTATCAGAGCATTTAATAGGTTAATATGATTGTAGTCTTAAGGGAGACACAATAAGGAGCATTTTGCACGTATTTAGTTATCAACACCGAGTTCCTTGCAGAATCCTAAGCCAGCTGCAAAACACCCCTTCCTGTCTATCTCCTGGGTGGGTAAAATGCCTGGTTTTCTCTCTCACTCATCCTCATTTGCTCTATTCTCTTTCAGAGTGTGATCCTCAATTAAAGAAAGCCCCCCCTTAATATTCCCAAACTATAACATTTACATCTTAATATCTCAGTCCTGAAATACTGTATCTTTTGCCTCTGAAATCTTCTTGGAATAAGAGAAACATATCATGATGTTTTACTTCTTTTCCCTGAGCAGGACCCATGAACAGCCAGACACCTTATCCTTTATCATTATCTCATCTTTTCTATGTCTTCTGCAAGAACATCTTTTCTGTGTTATACTACTTTTTGCTGTGGTTATGAGAGTATGACATATCATATGCAGTAGGTTGCAGGGTGATGTAGACCTCTTGGGTTCTTCTCAGAACTAAGAATCTATGCTCCTACTTGAAATATAACTCATTCTCCATGCATTCTATTCCAAATGTGTTTCATTCTGAGCACATACCAACTACATCAGTACTCAGTTATAGTTTAATTGGCCAGCTCTCCAAATACCCAAAGAAAATAGGAGAAATCTTTGTGGTAGCTAATTGCAATCATGTTGAAACCCCAAAGTAGAAATTCTACTGATTCGCCATTCCCTTTGTTCTCAGTTCTACACTTTATTGAAACATGACACGTGTGGGTATTCATGAACTTCTAATATCAAGCTTAGTCCAGGGATAGATCGTGTGTTTTCTACATTTGTCAGCCCTTTAAATCCAATCTTTCCAAATTCCACAAATGGAAAAGTGGCTACATAGGGACTTAACACATTCCTTTTTTTCTTATCCCACTACCCAAGTGCCTCTTAAAAGGGATCTTTATGTGGGTCTAATTGGTAATGCACATGCAGATGCATAGTTAGTTGCCCAATCGCCCAAGCAACTGGGTTGCAATGGGTGGAGATGTATTTTCCTTAGACATTTTGCTGGCGAATAGCTCCATGCTTTAGCCCTCGGAAAACAAGCTGTGGTTTGTTTGATGTTTTAGGTTAGGGAGTGGCTGGCAGCATTCTGTGAAAAAGTGAGACTTTCAACACTGTAAGTCATTTACTGACTTTATTTAACAATATCTAAACCATTTAAACCAACAGTATCATATAGCTTGGCACATTATACCACTACAGATCTTCCGGAAAGGATGAAATGGCCAAATATTTACATGCATTCCGTTTTCTTTACATATTTGTATTTCTACCATTTTGAAAATTAGAATATAAACATTCTGTTTAAAAATCTGTTCTCCCCCACATACTACATATTCAAAGAGCAAACACACTTTCCCTTTAGTATGTGTGTGTGTGTGTATATATATATAAACATATATAAATATAAATAATTCTAGGTGTCTCTTAGTTTTACACTTTAAATATCTAGGTCTACCTAAATAGCCCAACCCTTTGTTTTATGATACAAAAAAAAATTATAAAATCTGCTGTCCCTATAATTACATTGCCCTTTACCGTCTCTTAAAAAAAAAAGAAAAGAGGATGTGTGTGTGTGTGTGTGTGTGTGTGTGTGTGTGTGTTGGGGGGGTGTTCAAATTTCCCCCCTGTTTTATTTGCACCCTATTAACAACTGTTACTGGAGCTTTAATTATGCCCCGGTGATTGTGGAGTTGTGGCTGACTTGTGTCATTTTCCTCCCAGGGGATGCCTTATAATTACCAGCATCCATCGTGGCTGCGTGTAAGCTGATGCTTTTTATTACCAGTTCAATAATCACTGCATCCTTGTGAACATCTGCTCTGCAAGCCATGCATCGGGGGGCCCAGCGCCTGTCACTTGATGTGCCCTCACCACGGTGACCTTGGTGCCCTCTCCTTCGCTTTATATCTAATTTGTTTACTAGAGGGTCTGTCCAGAAAGTCTCCCAGGAAGGCAATTAATACACTACATTTGCAAACAAAAGAAAAATTTGCCCTTTCTCTCCTTTCTCTTTTTCCGGGTTGTTGTCTTCGTCTTCCATTCCATAATTCCTTCTCCTAGGAGAATGTACTGGTTTGAGACTTGGGGAAACAAGGACAATAAGAACATATTGAGGAATGATCCACCTGCCTCTATGAAAAGCAGGTAGACAATTTGGTCGGTTTATATCTCTTGAAAACATGAGAGTGTGAAATACAAATTATAGCTTCTATCGAATACTTCACCCATAATAAAAAGAAGGACAATTCGTTTGCTCCATTCTGATTTCATGAGCTCAGCCTTCTGACTCATTTTCTTTCCTATCCTCAGTCCCTCTCTCTGCTCTTTGTTTTCTAGGATAACTCTTCCTGCTGCAGCTATTTTCCTGCAAGACTCTTGGTTTCCTTCTGTCTTTTCATACTTCTTGCCTGCTTACTCCATAACTACAGATTAAAACCAGAAAAAATAATCTACCTTGGGAACAACTATTTGTCCTCTGAGTAGTGTCTCTGAGTCACTACTTGCCACTAATAAAGCTACTCTGGACACCACTTACTAATCTTTATTAGGTCTAATATTAAAAAAAAAAAAACTAGTTTTAGTTTCAGCGATTTTTGTATTTTTCAACTTCTTGTTAAGTTTAAAACTCATAAACAAACCTTGACCATATGATTATTTGACATGCATACTTGTTCCTGATATTTATGCTTCAAAATAAAGTGATGTCACAGACCAATTGCTAGTGGCCTGCTGCTAGTATGCTGGCATTTCTTGAACCACCTGACCCTCAGCAGCTCCTAAAAATTGAGAACTATCTTAAGTCAATTCTGCAGAAGTACAACAAAGAAGGAGGGTTGTCAATTATGCACTTGTCACTGGCCTAAGAGAGCACTGAGAAGGCAGAACTGGTTTTCTGTATCCAGAGGACCTAGCAATGTACTTAGTCCAGAATATATCCTCCATAAAAAAGAATACATATAATATATTCTAGTTTTTATATAATAAATTTTAAAATAAATAATATAATATAAAATAATATTTTATATAATGTAGACTATGTTATATTTATACTTTTATGGTATACTATAATTAATTGTTATAATTATTACATAATTAAATGTTATATTACATATTATATATAATGTGTATACCTAATCTCATACCTAGCCTGAGATACAACATTCACAGAGACAGACAGACAGACACCAGGTCTATTTTTAAAACTCATGCTTTAAGGCATTCTTCAAAGAGTTTAGCAACAAAATCATACCTGGGTGACAGGTGAAGTGGGACTTTCTGGTTTCATTGGAGACTCACTTGTGTCATTTGATGATTTTCTTGAAACTGTCATATAGGAAGATGTTCTGCTGAAAGAGACATGTGCGAGTATGTTTTGCTGTTGAAGCAGACACATGAGTAGATGTTTTGCTGAGAATAGACTAGTGTTTTTATGGAAGTTGCCTGGTGAGAGGGCAGGGGACATTTTGCTGGAGTGGATGCTTGAAAGGACATGTGATGTTTGGAAAGACTATAAGTATAACCCAACAGACAGTGGACAATGCTCTTGCATTGGTTAGCCTTGCAACTCTTTGCTGGTCATCTTTGGGCTCTGCTGACACTGGTCTTCACTGATGACACTCTTCCAAAGAAAGCCTTGCTTTCTTTGCTGATCATTGCTTGTTCTGCCTTCTTAGAGAGTAACTCACCAAAGAACTTCAAGTGGTATTCTGGCTGCTTCTTGCCACTTCAGTGGACTTATGCAAATCAAAGAAGTTACTGATTCATATTTGTTGTTTTACCAGTGGACTGGACTGCTAACAACAAAGACTGAAACACCTCCAAATTGTTCCAAAGAACTATTTCTAAATAAATCCACAACCAATGTTTCCTACTAACCTTTTCTTCCCCTACGTATGGTGGGTAATGTGATGGAAAGAATGTTGAAGTATCAAAGAGCCATAATTAAAATAAATTCTGAAAAATCTAAGCCTGCAAACAGTGGTACAGAAGAATTAAAACTTGAAAGACCTCTTATGTCTACTTTTCTCCAGATATTTACAAACCACTAATCAAGAAGATTTTGAATACAAGCTCCAAACTGTAGCTGAAGCCCACATTTAACATGGAGTAATAGAGCCATCAGAATCATGTAACCCAGGCCTCACTTAGGTTAACTGACTTGGTTCATGACAAAAATCTAAGAAGTATATAATGGGCCTATGAAATGATATCAATATCAAGTTGATGGTACAAGTCTTGAAACTGACTTGGAGGACCTAGGAAGGGAACTACAGAAGAAGTATATAGAGGGGGAAAGGGATGGGCAGAGGGAGACAATAGTATTTGAAAAGGAAGACTGCACAATAGGGAGGGAGTTCATAGATACCAAAACCTGTAGTTGAAAATCAATGCACTACAGATGAAATGGAAATAATAGTACAGTATGGAAGTTACTTTGAAAAACTATGGCTAGAATTCAAAAAGAAATCTTAATCTTACTTACTAATTCAACTAATTAAAATAAACCATAAAAATAAATATTAAAGATAAATGGTTATTGAAATTAAACACAGAAATTTTAAAAATTACATGAAATACCTGAAATTCAAAATCTCACACATTAAACTTTGAACTAATTGCATAATTTTTGTGGCCTAGATCAAAACGAAAAGATAGGATTTCTGGATTAAAAAAAAATCACTACGATTTTAGAGATGGTAACATTGATGGTAGGCCCACAAGTGTAGCTCCAGATGTACCATCTCACATGAATCACATGTTGCTACAGGAGTGATCCCCACAGAGAAGCACACCAGAAAGATCATGAAAGGAAAACTTCCTCCTGCAGTTTTTACAATGTCCCAAAGTATATCATTTACCATGTGCAAGCAGATAAAAGGAAAATACTTTAAGATTTGGCCTCTGTTTTCATATGTAGAACATTGAGCCAATGTGGATCATGGAGTTAATGAGGCAAGAAATTGATACCTTGGCATGAGAAGCAAAGGTCAATGGAGTGGAATGAGACAACCACCCCACAACACATGGAATTCAACCTCACCAAGTTTATGTCACTAGTATGTATTTTACTATGTAACTTTTGCTAAGAAAAATGGCATTCAAAACTTAATTTCCATTGATAAGTCATCAGAGTACTGCTTAGGGTCTAACACACAGTTCTCATGGCAAGAAGAAATCCAGCTTCAAGCTCAATTGTCTAATCATTTATCTGATCCAATAAACTTCTTCTGGCTACAAAACTCTCTGTCAGTTTAATAGCTTGCACCCATTCCAAAAGTGTGTGTATATCTTGAATGGTTTTTCTTTCATTTTTCCATTCCAAAGCAAAAAGTTGTAAGCACTGAATCATTTGCTCTTTAGTGGTTTGTTGACTGAAAACAACCATTAAGATGTGTTTGACAGACAAACCCATTTAGTCTGTTCCTGCTCTGGGCAGATTTTTGGCTTCTGGCTTTACTACCTGAATGAAAAGTGATTGAAATTAATTGACAGATATGACAATGAAAACCCCACTACATTAGATCCAGAGTTCATGCTTTTACAAATGCAACACTTACACAGAGCAAGGATTCACCAGAGATTAATTTTACTGAGTCTGAAGGGATACTGGCCTAACTGGAGCATGGTTGTCCTCTTTTCTATGGTGCTTGAGATATACTCAGCACTTGAACTTTTTAGGCACATGGAGGATGCCACCACCACAGAATTTCTGCCCAGGAAATACATGTCATGTCACACTGTTTAAAATGAAAATGAAGGACTAGAGATGACAAGCGGATGCACTAGCCTTCCTACTTTTTCTGTTTCATTTTCATCTGTAGCAGTTTTGCCCAGCAGAAGCACCTTCCAAGTACCATGATTCCAAGTTCCATGAATACAGAACATCCATACCTGTTTTGCCTCTTTGCTGTTTGTTTGCACTAGAATGGTGCTGCTGAGGGGTGCTACACAAAGCCCTCTATACATTTCATCTCAGAATGATACATCCACGAAGATAAACATTTCAATGTTTTGTTTGCCGCTGTAGTACTCCATCATACTCCATAATAATAATTCAGAATATTCTTCATGAACTCCAGAGGCTGATGAGATTGCTCTGTTCACAAAGTGCTCGCCATTAAAGCCTGTGGACCCCTGGGAATATGGGAAAAGTTAGGCAGGGCAGCACACATGTGCTACCAACACTGGGGGAGCAGAAGCTGCTGGATCCGCAGAGATTGCTGCTCAGGCAGTCTAGCCTAATTGTTTCTCTCCAGATTCATTGAGAGACTCTATCGCAGAACATAAAGAGCAAATGAGAGGATACCCGCCATTGACCTTTGGTCATGGCATCCACACAATTTCACCTGTCACAAATGCGCATGTGCATGCACATACAAACTCCCCTGTTTCCACAGTGACAGTATAGAATGGCCAGCCAGTCCTTTTTCTTCCCCTTGAATATAATCTTTATCTCTGTATTATTTGTTTCACTGCTTCAATGAAGTACCTTACAAAACAATCTTAAAATATTCTTCTTGTTCTTCTTCTTCTTTTTTTTTTTTCTCGCAGTTCTGTGGCAGTCTTTTACAGCTGAGGAGTCTTTGGTGCTGGAGCTTGAGATAGTTGGTCACATTGCACCTGCACTCATGAAGTCGATGGACGTGAAGCCTTTTGGTCAGCCTGTTTTCCCTTTTCTATACATCCTGCTACACCATAAAATAATGCTGCTCACATCAAAGTGGATCTTTGTACCTTCATTACACAATTTAGCGTATCTCTCATAGACATGTGCAAAGATTCATGTCCATGGTAATTCTAAGCCCTATCAAGCTGATAATCAATATTAGCTATAACAATCTCCAACCTCTCAGTATTTATATGGCAACCTCATGAGCCCTTACAATGAAAATGGTTGTTTAACCTAAGGGCAAGTATCCTCTCTCCAAGATAACCCATTGAGTTACACAAGTTAAGAATTTGCTTATGTCATGGTGGTTAGTGGCCATTCAAACACCCAATATTTTAGTACATTTTTTTTTATTCTCAGTAGCAGAAAATTACATTTATTTTCCAAATAAAATCACCTAATCTCAAAAACTCAGTACTTGAACCCTCTGGAATTTCAGCAAGATAAATTATTCAAGATACTTACAGTACCTACATCACTGAAGATCTTAGCTGGTTGAGCACCAGATCTTAGGGACACAAACTTACTCTGAAGGACTGTTCAAGGAATGATTGACATTATTAAAATGCAAGTAGAATAAGCTCATTATTACATGCTGTCATTCATGTTTCCACATTAACTTGTTTAAGGCTCCATGAACTTCAAGGATTCTTATTTTGAAATGAGGACTTGTCCAAAACTTCATTCTGAGAGTCTTAATAAGAACTCTAGAATGAGAACACAAACAATCAAGTTTTCATCTTCATTATGTACCATCTATACACGCTCTGAGTGCACCAGAGACATCAGTACTTTTGGGCCTTAAGAAGCTAACTGTCATCTAATTGTCTATTTTTGGTCATTGAGTAGAGCCTCTGTCTGCATTTGTAGGGTTAATATGCTTTATCTATTTATGTGTACAGTGAGTAATAAACACCACTGGGTCCTTAGTTAAGGTTTTATTGCTGATATGAGACACTATAACCATATAATTGAGACTGGCTTACAGTTTCAGAGGTTTAGTCCATTATTGTCATGGCAAGCAGACAGGTGCTGAAGCCAGAGCTGAGAGTTCTACTCTTGAGCCATGGGCAGGAAGGAGAGACTGTGTGCCACACTGAGCATAGCTTCATCATACGAGATCTTAAAGCTCACCCCCACAGTGACAACATGACCTACAACAAGACTACACCTACTCTAACAAGAACACACCTCCTAATAGTGTTATTCCCTATGAACCAAGCATTCAAACAAATGGGGGTCGTTCTTATCCAAACCGCCACACTGGGATAAGGATAATTTTCAATTTAAAAAGTATAAATTCTGTGACTGGGCTAGAAATATGATTCTATAGTAGAATGCTTGTCAAGAATCCTACAATATTAAGTACTGGGTTCAATTTCTAGCATGGGAAAAAGAAAGGGAAGAAGGAGAAAGAGAGAGAGAGAGAGAGAGAGAGAGAGAGAGAGAGAGAGAGAGAGAGAGAGAGAAATGGTGACACAGAGAAGAGACAAAGAAAGTCAGACACAGGATTAGGAACTACTAATGGCAGGTTCCACCTAACTAGGCCTGGGAGGTGGAGAAGGGTATTTCTTTTCTCCCATTCTCATTATTTTATTCAGCTCATGAATAAGTAGATGAGTTTGTGGTCTTCTTTCCAAATCAATGAAAGGGTTTACAAGTTAGAAGGGTAATTTAAATTTACTGTCCATATATCCATGTCACTTCTGCCCTCCTCTAAACCTGATATAGATGATTATTTTGGAATGCTTCAAGTTTAAAGCCTGTGTCTGCATGATGAATATGCAGACCTTCATATCAAATACCCCGATTAATGATAATGTGATCATTTGTCAATGTTAAGTTATCAATGTTCACAGAAGGCCAAGCAAGCTACTCCCCACCCACAACTCCAATCAGAGCTAGCTAGGTCTCCACCCACAAGGAAAACATTAGCCCTTTAACACAGAGTGTCACATCACCTGCTGACAGACTAAAGCAATAAGACAAATAGTGTGTCTGTCTGTGTTTAAGAATGGCTGTACTAAAACAGCTCCTATATTTCTAGGTTTGGAGGGGAATGTTCATAGGCAGAATTTTAATTAATAAAACATTATTTTAAGACTCTAAAAAACTAAAATAATTTCAAAAAGACTTTTTTAACAAACAATGTAAATTTGAACTATAGTAATTAATACAATCGACAGAGTCTGCCTTTTCCCATCTATGTATAGGATCTAGAAAAGATAACAACACAATATAGTTATACACATTCTAGTAACTGGACCAGTATGGGAATAAAACTCTTCATATATTGTTTCTTGCTAGAGAATATAATTTTACCAGATCATCACTAATTCTTCACAACTAACCTTCATTTCTTTTTAAGACAGTGAAGACTGTCTTAAATACTGTCTTGAAGTTATGCTTTCATTAAAGGCCTATGAAATATGTGACAATAATATACATAGTTATTACATACTTGAAGGGAAATGGTTCAGGTTCAACAATACAGCAAAAGTAAAGTGAGTTCTTCTCACTGAGCTTCATTTTCCTCATCTGCAGAGTGCACTGAATAGTGCCTAACATACAAAGCTGTGTATTAACATTTATGCAAAGCTTAAGACTGGCTGACACTCTGGGCTATAATTCTGAAATAGCCCAATAGCCCATGTAAGAAGCTGAAGGACTACATCACTGACAATAAAAATTATTTAAAGTTGAATTCCAATTGTCTTTGATAAAAGGATATTTTTCATACCAGTCTTATCTATTCTTATAAATATATTAAATATTCAAATTATATCATCTAATTATAAATATATACTTAGCATTGAAATATGCTTATAAAGGTGAGTAGAATGAAACCTTAGTTTTATGAATTGTGGGAGAGAGAAAGACTATTGAGTAAGTATCACTTAGGCAAACTTAGATAACTTTTAATTTTCCATTACTTTTCATGTTTTTTTTTTTTTTTTTTTTTTTTTTTTTTTTTTTTTTTTTTGGATAGCGTGAGAAAGAATTCAATTGAAAATCTGAGTTAAGTTTGAGAGATTTAAGAATGCTCAATTCTAAATGAAATGTCTTCATCAAACTTCTCTCCTTGGGACTCAGGGAGCTTTGTGGAGAGGAGACAGAAAGACTGTAAGAGACAGAGGGGATGGAGGACTC
This sequence comes from Arvicanthis niloticus, assembly GCF_011762505.2. Taxonomy (NCBI): domain Eukaryota; kingdom Metazoa; phylum Chordata; class Mammalia; order Rodentia; family Muridae; genus Arvicanthis; species Arvicanthis niloticus. The sequence continues at coordinate 86,309,817 of NC_047659.1, read as the reverse complement.
CAAGGAAACAGTGTCTTCCAGACACAACAGAGCTGATGTCCATGTGAATGTACAGAGACCATGGTCACAGGCACAGGGTTGCACAGGTAAAAGTCAGTCAGGCTCCCAGTGCTGAGTGGGAGAAGTGCAAGTAGGACTCCTATCAAGAAGCTATCTGCAATTGATACCAACTTGCAAAGAAAACTTAGCTTCCCCCAGTAGATTCTTACTAGTATATTTACTACATGTAAGGAGAGGTCCGGAGACTGGCAATAGATGGCTAACAGCAAATGAACTCAATAGTTTTCCTGTAAACTTTTTGTTTCACCTTGCTATGTTTGGGTATTATTTTTGTCTTACTTACCAGTACTTTTCCAATTTTGTGGTGTATTTGTAAGACAGGGAGAGAGGGAGAGGAAGACAGAGAGGGAAAGGGAGAGAAGGAAGGAGGGAGAGGGAGAGGGAGAGGGAGAGGGAGAGGGAGAGGGAGAGGGAGAGGGAGAGGGAGAGGGAGAGGGAGAGGGAGAGGGAGAGGGAGAGGGAGAGGGAGAGGGAGAGGGAGAGGGAGAGGGAGAGGGAGAGGGAGAGGGAGAGGGAGAGGGAGAGGGAGAGGGAGAGGGAGAGGGAGGAGAGAGAGAGAGAGAGAGAGAGAGAGAGAGAGAGAGAGAGAGAGAGAGAGAGAGAGAGAGAGAGAGATTTCTATTTACTTTTCCTTTAGATTTTTGTTTGCTTGGTTTTTTGGTTTTTTTCCATTTATTTTCTGTAAATGTAGAGAGAAAGGAAGAATGTACTTGGTTGGGGAGGAAGAGAGGATCTGCAAGTAGCTGGGAAGGAACATAATCAGAATATTTTGTATGAGTGAATTTTCAAATAAAAATCAGAGAAGATATTTTTGAGGTAAGGGTGGTATCTTTATCCTTAGCACTCAACTTCATCATCCTAGTCATTGCACCCACTCTATTGTTTATCTGCCTTCATCTCTTGTCTTCATCAGAGGCTATTTTAGATCATCACAATATTTGCAGTAAACTGTACTGATCTACTGACATATATTTGAGGTATCTGGAATATACTTTGACCAGTCGTCATTCTGTCTGGGATTTTACAAAGCATAGTAATTAGCTCTGTGCTAGCCATTTTTAGTCATCTGTATGTTCCAATAAAAATGTGGTTAATAAAGTCATTAAGAAATTTGGTTTCAAAGACATTTTAATTTAGGATCAAATCACAAGTCCCCGCTTGTTCCCATCTTATACATGGACAAGACATACCATACACTACTCTACAGCTCCCTCATGACACAATGAGGTCAGAAAGTTAATACTTATTTGAAGGTCTGTTACAAAAACAGTTCATCTGGCACCCTAAAAGTCACCATGTAAGAGCTACTAAGTGAAGGCTAGCCATCAGAAAGTGGTCCTTCACCTTTAGCTGAAGGTGTTTTGGGGACACTGTAAAACAGTCTTATGTTTTCATTAGTGCTTCTTTTCCAATCTTATGTGGCTAACATTTTTTTTAAGTCTGCTTAAAATGTAGTCTTAAAAGTTTGAGATTTACAATGACTATTATTTTTCAAGTAGTGCTCACAGAACATTGAAATATCAATAGACTAATTCTACATGGGTACTTGTTTTACTTTGTTATATTTTAAGTAATCAATACTATTTCTTAGCACATCATATGCATGATGTTTAATTTGGTAAGGGAAAGTGATTCATTTATATCTTATTCTTTGTCTTATGCAGTTAACTGTCAGCCACCGGAATACCATTAACTTTTCTAATTGAGAAGGGTCAAGAGATGAGAGAAGGATAATATTTGCTATCTAGAATGTTACCAATGTCATTTCTGCAATCACTTCTACCTTTAGAAATGTGTCATGAGTATAGAAAATGACAATAACCTTCTGAGGGCTCTCAAAACAAACTCTGTTAGCTTATTGGGTTTTGAAAACTCTTTGTAACCATAAGAAAACATTTGAAGCATATTTACAAGGTCTGAGATGCAATGTTTAGAACTAACAAACTAGACACCTGGGTAAAGTCTAACCATCCAGAACTTGTGTGCGACTTATGAAATCTGTATAATATTAGGATCACCATCTGCACAGCTGTCATGTACATTCCCAGAGAGTGTCATTCAGATCGGGCTAAGAGTTCTTACGACTCTCAGAAGGTTCATGAAGTATCATCACACACAGTCTCTTTGTTATCTGGGAGCAAACATTGCCTCCCTTACTTTTCATCCAAGCACAAGATAGATCTCTTATGAAGTTTAGCATGAGGCATTCTAACTTAGTCTTCACAGCTTCTCAGGGCAGCATCTATGACTTGGTTTCTTTGGTTGTGGGGCCAGTGAGCCATGGGACCTGGGGAAGCAGGCCTGGAGAAAGAGTAGAGTCAAGGCATATTTAAATCCAGGAAATCTTGTCCTAATATCTTCAGAAGTAGGATCATTTTCCCACTGTCCTGGGCCTGCATTCTCCAGTGCATGCAACCCTATAACCTTTCCTGCCCCTGGCTAAGCTTCTCTCTCTCCAGTCCAGCACTGTGTGAAATGGGCCTGACCACCCTAGGGAGAAGTGGACCTGTGGCAGCATTTGGTCACCAAGTTTTATATACAGAGGACATCAAAGTTGCATTACATCTCATAATCCACCAGTTCACTTCTGCTCCTTACTCTTATGTGCATTTTTTCCTGAGGTGCAGAATCAGTTTCTGATACTTTTAGTCATCACCACAAAAATGACATGACCTGATTCTCCTTACAGACCTGATGTCTTTTGCAAAATATAAGAGGGCTCTATCAGAGGACCTACACTCTAAATAGGTAATGACAATTTTATATTTAAGTACAAAATTCTCAGAGGTACCATAAGCATGTGTTTCTTCCATAGAAGAAATAAACATAAAGCTATTAATAAGGAGACTTTCACTTCTGCAGAAAAAGGAGGAATTTTTAAGGAGCAGCTGCATCTATAATGAAAAAATATAATGATACACTCATCTTGCAAAGTCATTTTACATTACTATTGTCTTCCATCTCCAAGATAATAAAAAAAATATGTGATAAGTTAAGGCTGGTGTTGTGTGGTATAGTATATTCCTAGTATACACAAGACCCTAAATTCAATGCACACACACACACACACACACACACACACACACACACAAGAATGTAGTACATACCTATGCACATGAAGCAACTGAAATGTATGACTTCTGTCCATTTACGGTGCCTGAAATAAAGTTTCAAATAAACCGGTAATTTTCCTTATTTTTGTGGGCAGAGGTTGAAATCATGATTGCCTTCTCCAAATCTAAAGTATATTTAACCTCTAAAAGAAGTTTTTAACTTCTTTAAATTAATCCACTCTTTTTCTTCATTTCAGTTTTATTTTTAAAAGAAACCCGGATGTTGTCTCTAATGAAGACAAAGCATAGAGTATCTCTGCACCTCGCACATGCTTTCTCTCTCCTTCCTTCTTCGCCCCCAAACCATCATCATTTACAATGGACTTTTGTTTGAACTTCATGTACACATTGTCATTGTGTCAGAAGATACTGAGCAAACTGTTCCTGAGCCACAAGGCTAGCTTTAGACAAATTTATTAAAAGATTTTATGTTTGAATTTATAAGAAAATGTCAGTCCTTTTCACTCTCAAGGTTTCCCTTTTCCCAGATGCAAGGCTCAAAACCACTTCAAAGCCAAGTCTCCACCAAATATCCTCAGTGAATGACTGACTCAGGACAGCTTGACCATCAAAAAAAGAGAGAGACCACTGTAGCATTACCTCCTTTTAATATGGCTCATAGCTGAGCCACAAAATTAACAGAATAACAAACAAACAAAAAACCATGCTGTAAGAAATATGGAAGTGTAAAAAAGCCTAACAATGCTGCTCCCTAGTTGTGGTGCTTTCAATACGGTTGGCCCAGCGAATGGCACTATTAGAAGGTGTGGCCTTGTTGGAGTAGGTGTGGACTTGTTGGAGGAAGCGTGTCACTGTGGGCATGGGCTTTGAGACTTTACTCCTAGCCCTGTGGGAGACAGTTTGCTCCAGGGCTTCCTTTGGATGAAGATGTAGAACTCCCTACATGGCTTCTCCAGCACTACGCCCACTTAGAGGCTGCCATGCTTTTTGACATGATGATAATAGACCAAACCTCTGAACCTATAAATGAGGCGCAATTAAATGTTGACCTTTATAAGAGTTACCTTGGTCATGGTGTCTTTTTGCAGCAAGGAAACCCTAACTAAGATAAAAGTTTGTAACAAGGACTGCGGTATTGCTTTGATAAGCCTGACCATGCTTTTGTTTGGAGGAATGTGGATTTGGGGATTTTGGAAAGCAGTGAAGTGCTTTAAGTGGGCCTCAATGGGCTATCCTAGTAATGAAGACCTCCAAACTCAGGAGACCCTTACTCAAATCTCAGGAAATCACAGCCACCCCAAAATCACAAGACACCGTACCTGGATGCAATCAGCAGAGGTTTATTGGGGAGAGTTGGCTAGCCAAGGTCAAACTGCTTGTCCACGCAGGAACAAAGTTTGACAAAAGGCCAGCAAACTGAGGAGATTTTTTTATAGCACAGCACGGGTGGGGAAAGGGGGAAATTCTCATGCGGTTACACATGATTGGTTGTTTTACAAATTTTGAACATCAGCAGGTTGTAACACTGGGAAAACCTCAAGTGGGGGAAGGAGTAACCAAGAACAGTGGAAAGTTAGCTAGTTCTTGGAACCACCCAGATGACTTGCATCTTTCTCTGTGGTCAGGAATGTGTCTTCTTGCTTTGGGCCTTCCCCACCCTGAGGCTTGAGGAATGTTAATCCAGCAAGTGTCCTCTGATTCAGGGATAATGTTCACCACCCGGAATGTATCCCGGGGCAGTGAAGGCCTGAAATCTTATATTCAGTTCCGCCTTCTGGAACTTGCATTCTTTCGCTCAGGTCTAGGGTAAAGAAAAAGCCTGTATATATTTCATAAAATGGTCTTTATAATTTTTCACTCTACAGTAAGAATATGGAAGACATTTGCTCTGAGGGTGATTTGAACTATGCAACCCTGGTGCAAGAAACTTTGGTGGAGAACAATTTCATTATATGAATTACAGACTATTTTTGTGATATTTTGGTGAAGAATGTGGCTGCTTTTGCCCTTGTCTGAAAAGTCTGCCTGAGGCTAAGGTAAAGAGATTTATATTAATTGCAGTGACAAAGGAAGTCTCAAAACTCATCACCACTGTTACACACCTCCTTCAACAAGGCCACACCTCTTACACCAGTGTGATTCCCTGGGCCAAGCATATTCAAAGCACCACACTAGTACTGCTCCAGTTCTTTATAGACTTGCTTATGAATTTCATTGACCATCAGGGACCACATCAGGTGTGCAGTCTGGCCACAGAAGAGAAAGATAGGCACAGAAATCCACTGTGCTTTCCACATATTGTCATATTACAAGAGGTCACAGTTTTCTCTGCCACTGTGAGCACATACCCTGGCTTAATTATGTCTCTGATTGTATTCACTGTATCCATAAGGCTACTGCATGTTGGCCATGGCCTGGTGCTATGCTGATTTCTATCTAGGTCATCAAAAATCTTCTGATAATCAATGCAGCTCACTCTTCAGCCTCTCTCTCTTCTCTCTAAGTCTCTGTGTCATTATCTGCACTCATGTTGTTGGCTATATAAACAACTCTTGCTCCTTAGACTAGCTCCAGCCATTTACAAACATCTCTGTTCTCCTTCAGTTCAAACTTTGCCAATGTCAATACTCACTAAGAAGGCCTTTCTAACAAATAAACTCTCCCTTCCTTCTTTAGTATCCTTTTATCAAACTCGTGTTTGTTGCTTTCAGAGTTTTACACAATTTAGAAACTTACTCTATGCAAGCACAGAACCATGGATGCTCTTGAAGTCAGTGGATGAGTGTAAATCTTTTCTCATTCCACAATTATATTGATCAATAACTCATTCACTAATACTCTTTACTCCATTGATGTGTTTCCTGTAAATGACTAGTTAGGGTGTCTGTCCTTTCTTCACATATACCTTCTATCTGTTCCAGCTGCTTTACCATGCTCTACAGCCCAGCTTCTGCAGACTGTACTAATGCAGCTTTCATTCATGCTAAGCCAAATGTCAATGAGGTTTTGAGTGCCACAGAGCATTTCCATTACACCAAACCAAAATTTGCCAATATTCTTTCCATAAGAATATTCTCAGACATTTTAGTCTTAGAATTACATTAAAACACCAAAATCAACCCATTAGTGTTACCAAAATCTGATTGCATGTATATTATGTCTACCAGCATTCACCATGTTAGGAATTAAAACTGAGAATTTAATTAAAATAAGTACCTATAGATTCATTTAAATTGCACAAATAAAACTTTAACACATTTGAATTATTTAGAATCCCCTCATATTATGAGAAGAGTGGTATTTCTGGAATAATTTTGACTAGCTTTATAATAAAGGTAGTTACTAAGCCGGGCGGTGGTGGCGCACGCCTTTAATCCCAGCACTTGGGAGGCAGAGGCAGGCAGATTCCTGAGTTCGAGGCCAGCCTGGTCTACAGAGTGAGTTCCAGGACAGCCAAGGCTATACAGAGAAACCCTGTCTCGGAAAAAAAAAAAAAAAAAGAAAAAAAAATAAAGGTAGTTACTGTATATTCAACTTCTATATATTGTTTATGTTTATATGAGGAGGAAATCTAGCATCACATGGATGTTTACATAGAAGTGGAAAGAGCCAATCACACTATTTTTCTATGATCCAAATTCAACTAACAAATAGTGGAAGTATAGAAACTGGAGCCTATCATGAACCATTCCTGTTCTGTTAATGTCTCTTCATCTATAGATTTCCAATCCACTATTTTGTAATATCATAACCTGGTAATGTAAAAATCAATAATGCTTTAGTGGGTTATTCGCCTTTTCAAGAGGTGTTGCATCTCAGCACATAATGTTCAAAATTTACATTTGACTATCTCACCACCAATCTTCTGAATCAGAAAGCTGCTATCTTAATTAAAGTGATTGTGAATTTTCCAAAATTATACAGTAATTACATAAACTCTCTTATTTGAGATTGCCATTGTACTCTGTCATGAAGTAGAAATGCTTTTGCATATTTTCCCCAAACTACTAAAAATGCACTTAAGGATTAACACACGGGAAAATTAAAAACTGTTTTCTTGCTTCACAGAGGACAGTGTTAAAGGAAACATATTTCTTTTACTGAGAGTATATAAAGGTGACAAACACAGTAATTACGAACTCAGTGTAGTGCCATTACCCCAATTCCTGCTATAGCAGTTGTACCCAGTGAAGGATTTGTGTGTGTATTTGTGTGTGTGTTTGTGTGTGTGTGTGCATATGTGTGTGTGTGCATATGTGTGTGTGTGCATGTGTGTGTGTGTGTGTGTGTGTATTATCAAAGCAAACAGTGCAAAAACCCTAATAAGATTTATATGGTTTTTCAAAGATGAGACTATTTAGAAATGTCTACTTTCTGAATAGTGAGTTGAACCACTAGTTTAGATAGTACACACACTACCACCACCACAATCATCACCATCATCATTATGACCATCACCTTCTTTGGGTGATGGGCAGGTGCTGGTATATCTGTGAACTCCATTGCCAAAATGTAAAACAAAATAGCAAATTCAACACATTATATCCAGAAATCTCATTCTGTGTAAGAGAAATAGCTGACAGTTGCTGACGGTGTGACTAATATCTCAAATTATCTTTTAAATTTTAGAATAAGTATTACTAAGTAATAAAACTTAAATCTGTTTTAATTATAAAATATTCAAAATAATTTTTAATGTTATTTATTGTAGAAGTCACAAATTGCACTTCTTATGTCTCAGGAATCTCTGTGACAACAGGATATTTCAATTGTTGTATATATGTGTATATACCTGTGTGCATGTGTGTGTGTATTATATATAATGATATCTTGATTATAATTGCATGGTCATTTGAGAATGAAGAGTCAATTGCTAAGACTATGCATATATTCATATCCTTAAGCTGATACTTTAGCTTTGTTCATTAAACACAAGAATACACCAACAAAAACACCTATTCACTTTCAGCAAATCATACTGCCAGCAAATCATACATCTGTAAAGGCTCCCTGTATTCTCACAATAAAATGAAGCTAAGAGGCAGGTAACATTTTAACATTATTTCCTAAATGCTTCTCCTTATACAAGAACCATGCAAAGGTCTCCAGAAATCCCAGGACCCTGAGTCTCAGGTTATAGCCACTACATGGATATTGTTATAGGATGATTATCTTAGTATTTGTTTGTGAATTCCATATTTTAAGAAGGATGGTAGCTTAAAGTTATTGGCATAGCAAAGTAAAACATGTCACTAATGAAAGGAAAGGTAGAGATTTAAAATCTAATTAATCTCATTTTAGAGGTGGGACTCTTTTATGCTGCCAACCAATCACCAATTTGGTAAACACAAGTGATAAAGAAGCATGAAAAGTATGACTTCCTGAAATGTTCACCATTATTTACAAATATCCTACTTAATGAAGATTTCCTTTAACACTCTTTTTAGTCATTGCAAAATAAGAGTCATTATGACAGCCTCAGAATATATTAAACTTCCTAGCACAGTGCTAAGCCCTTAGTAAATATTAACTAAAAAATCCATGGTTTTCTACTCAGGAAATGTCTTCTTCAATGTAGTATATAACACAGTTTTACACACATACAGAGAGAGAGAGAGAGAGAGAGAGAGAGAGAGAGAGAGAGAGAGAGAGAGAGAGAGGAGAAACAAATGCAAAATATAAAGAAATATTCATTGTAGCAACAACTTGCAAGTATTATTGATAAGAGCCTGGCTTGGAGCATAGGTTACCTTGAAACTGTCACAAAAACATAAGGTTTATGCTTAGGTGGCTGTGCAATGAATCATAAAAGTTCCATTTGTAATGACCCTTGAGGTCTTAGGCGTTGAGATGTTTTGAGTATTGCAGCATCTTGGTGTCTTTGGGTAGATATTGTTTTCCATTAATTACTACTTCAATGCATGGAGTATTTGCTTCTATAAATGGATGTCATCTCTGGCATGCAAATGATGTTACTGCCACAAACATTCTTTCAGTTCTTTTCCGAAGGGCACTAAAATAGCTAAAACAAAAACAAAATCACTCTACATTGACTCTTCTTTGGTTTGTACCTCTCAATGAAGCCATCTCCACTGCCCTTAGGCAAACTTTAAATTTTTTTAAGACAATTGAACCAAGATATGCCACACAAGTGATCACAGAGACAAACAAGCAACAAAACAAACATTAACCCTTTCTCAAAATAAACATCATCATTCCAAGCCAAATTCTTTCTCTCAGTATTGAGACTCCTGAAGCCTATGCCCCAGTAAAATGGTAGATCCTGGCCACGAAGTTAAGATGGTAAGGGCCTGTTAACTGGAAACTGCTTTCATACAGAGTTATATCTGATTTCACATCGAGTTTGCATCTGACACTCTAGATGTTAAGGCTGTAGCAAGCAAGGTTGGTGTTCTATTCTAGTATATGCTTTCAGAGTCTAATTTAGCTTAATTATTAGTAGTTTGTTCGCAATAAAAATGGACAATAAAAAGTTTATGTAATAATTCAAAAAGTTAAATGGCAAGAAATATAAACCAAGAGCACACAGTAGTGAGAAGAATTGTTATATTGTCAAATATGATGCAAAGGGCCTTAACTACAGTTTCCTCTTCTATGCAAAGGACAGTACAAAACCTGTGCCCCTCAGCACCAGATGGCCCACAAAAAAGCTATAGGGATGATGGTGGAAGGCTTACAGCCATAAATTAGTTCAAACTTTTATAAGGCCAACACCTACAAATGTTGTGATCAGCAAATTAGAACAGAAAGAAAAAGCCAGAGAAATAAAGACAAATGCTAAGCCTATAGCCTGTGGAACCTGAAGAACTGTAAACATGGAGCATTCAAAGCAATTAGTGTATGATTGCAAATGCAAACAAAAGGTCATGGAACAACATAGCTGATGGTGTACAGTGGAGTAAGAGGGAAGAGGCAACAGATAACTCCAAGGGAAAGACAAAGAGGAACATAATAAGGTCTGAAGCAGAGCATAGCCACTTTCACTGTAGCTCTTGGAGACTGTTCTAACATCCCCCTTTTTAAGGGCTTAATCCACCGTATGTGAATATTATACCTTTCAGGCATAATGCACTTTAACAGCAAGACTGTAACACAACTGCCCAAGATCCATAGTTGATCTCTGTTTCTAATGTAATGTATACAGTTATTTAAGTTTAGTCTCCAGTTTAGCATAAACTATTTTACGTGACACTTGATTTCTTTTGCAAACATCATTTTCTCAAGGCAACTACATGATTCAAAGGTGGAACTTCTCACATGACATCAGTGTTTTATGGGGTTGGGTATTGTTTGTTCTTGCTTCTGTTTGCTTGTGTTAGCATCGCTCTGAGCCTTTTTGTAGAGTAAACACTTTTTGTGTTCTTTAGAGTGCCTACACTTCGAGCTTTCAGGATTTCTGACAGTTTTGCACTTTAACACTCCATGAAGTGTCAAGGCAGGCAAAAGAGGATTAATCTTGGACTGCCCTGTTTGGCTTAGTGACAGTTTGATGAATTCACTGGAAAGTTTAGATCATTAATTAGCCTGTTTTTTATTTTGTGTATTTTCCTTATTAATCTTGTTTTTATGTTCTTTTCATGCACCTATAAATAAACATTGGTTCTGTCAACATAGACACTGGTCCTTGGTGTGCATACTGTCTACTTTGCCTTAGCTGTGAGTGTTTCTTAGGTTTCTTGATGTTTGTTCAGATAGATTCATTCTCAGTCATAATCTGAAATGAAACAGCTTATTTGATACTTTTGTCTCAGTCTCATCATTCAGTTTTCATTATTTCTTTGCACTTAGTTTAAAAAGAAATTACAAGAGACCAGGATTTGTTATAGAACAGAGGTGTGGAGAGCAGCCTGGGGAATAACAGCTATGGCTGGCTTCTCTATGTTTTATTTCCCTAAGGAATTTTCCTACTTATTCTTCACTATTTGTGTGTGTGTGTGTGTGTGTGTGTGTGTGTGTGTGTATGAACGCATGTGTGTGCATGTGTGTATATGTGTGTCTGTGTGTGTATGCATGTGTGTATGTAAATGTGTGTGTGCACATGTGTGTGATCTTTGTTTCTTGAGATTCTTGATGTTTAAAATTAACTTAAGAGATAACTTGTTCAGATCTTAATTTAGTCTTTCAAACACTCTTCTGTTTCCTACACGAAGCAGACCAAGATAGGGAAGTGAGATGGAAGGCAGGCAAGTGGGGGAAGCCACAGGTTGACTTGATGGCCCTGGTGAGTAGAGATGGAATGGGGTTACTCTTAATACTCTCAGTATTTCAGTGAACTTATATGCAAAAATAAATAATATAAAATGTTCCTCTGGATATTAAGGGATGTGTCCTATAGATTATATTCTTCCCTGTAGCATAGGTATGGAGAAGTGAAAATACATTGTTAGCCAGGGCTCTCTAGTATGTAGTCTCTGCCCTCTGATAAAACAGAATATGCAGAAATGGTTAACTCGTCATCATAGACTAAAGTCAATTTAGCAAAGGTAGAGGAATTTTAATTCTTTTGCTCAGGCAAGAGATAACATCAGAAGACCTTTTAGGTCTGTGTGAGCTAGCTGGAATATATACACTCCCTTATTACATACCTTTATTAGTTTGTAGAAAGAATCAGCCATGTTTGAAAATAATGTCTGATTGATGGGCAAAGTAATAGATCAGAGGAAGATTTGACAGGATGAGTCAGGGATAGGAGATGCCAAACTCTCAGGAGTACAGAGGCAGTTTTACCAGGACAGTTTGGCAGAGACAGGTTACAGGTAAAGATAGAATGAGCCAGAGAATGAGAATGAGTCAGAAGATTAGAACAGATTGCCAGAGTTACTCTTAGGCCAAGAAGACCAATTCAGTCATAAGCTGAGAGAAGCCAGTTTGAGTCAGACATCTTGGAAAACTAAATTTTATGGAGGCTAGAAGCTTCCAGGCCTAGGCCTAGGCATAAATAGAACAGATAATTGAATACTCAGCCCAAGCCATGTATTCACACAGCTTTGATACGAGCTCTCACCTCATCCCATTAACTGAGAAAATAAAAACTACATTTATAAGCAAATATAAGTAATTTCTTAAAAACACTGTCATCACTAAAATTTGAAATCTAACACAGCTATGCATGGTTAAGTATAATATTTCTAAGCTATAATGTCTGTTCTTTGCATATAGACCCACTGCAACATTTCCTCTACATAAACACAGATCTTAAAGTCATAAAATCCAAGTATGGCCACTTTCAGAAAAGTCAGGAAAGTCTTGGAGAAATGGCCCACTCATCAGTTTCCTCCTTGTCTTTCAGACATATCATTTGTAAAATCAATGGTTATATTTAATCTGTTTCAGAACCTTATATCCAATTGACAGAGAATGGGGAAATGGTATGGCCAGCCCAGATTATAGGTGCACATCTGGGACATTGTATGTTGTTGCATGTTTGTGTTCATTTATATTTAATGGGCACCTATAGAGAGACATCATAAGGACTTCAGCATTTTCCTACATGCTTCTTAAGATCATTTGTCAGGTTCAGTGTTAATGAGTATGAGCAAAAGGGGTGAAAGGTCAGCTCAGAGCTATTTAGCATGTCCTGCCATTTTTATGTGCAAAGCATTGAACAGATGATGGCTGTGGCTTCACAAAATTCTAGTTTCAGAAGTGATCACTTGAAAGAAGCTTGAGTAACCTTCCAACTTCAGTCACTTTAAACCAGTCGTATTCTCCAGCATGCAAAGTAAATCCAGTTCCCCGTATGCTTTTCTCATTAACAGAAACTCTGAGGGTGGTTTCACAGGGATTTTTATGTATTGTTCTACGTTCTTTGTTTGATTTATAAACTGCTGAGGGGAAATGGGGTTGTAAACCTAATCCAGGTTTATGATATAAAAGGGCAGCCCATTCTAGAAACACCTTGTGGTCTTACAAATAGAGTTAACTTTAAGCAATTTATTTAGTTAAATAACTGACTCAACTATGTATTAAATTGCTGCCAGTTGGAAATAATGGGGCTTGGCAGTTTTACTGTCAAATACAGAGGGTATAGGAAAATATGTGGAGAGGGGAGAGTTGCAACAGACCAAGCTGTTGCAGCATTTAGTGATGGAAAAATCAAGTAATTCACCTTGACTGCACTCAAAGGGAAAAAAATCGAAAAGTAAGTTCTCACTATTAAACAGTTCATTACAGTGTGTTTATGTGTATAGGGCTTGATTGTTAATTGTATACACTAAGTTCTTCTATAAAAACAAGTGCTTGTTGCCTGGCATCCTGGGTGCTTAAGGGATTAATATGATTGGTGAGCTGGTCTGCTTTCCAGAGTGTAAACTGATTGACATAAATGGAAAATCTGGATTTTAGAAGGGATGTTTTATAGGATGTTTTGAGCAGAAGATCAACTCTGATGTGCACACACAGCACTAATACAAATGGTGTGAATTCTACATTCTCTGCTATAATGTGGCTGACTCGTGAGGTTCTTACTCCGTTTGTTCCTGCAAGAAAATGAGAGAAAGGAACATAAAATATGTTACCTAACATGTAAGATTTTGAAGTCTCTTGAGTGTATAGCCTTTATGGTCTGTTATAGTTGGGAAGAGACCTAGGGGAGAGAAATCAAGGAATGCAGAATTATTTAGACCAGAACAAGGAAAGCTGAGAAGTAATATAGCATTTTCTTGAAGCTTTTGAAAATATTAATATGAAATACCAAGCCAGCTAGCTATTCTATCAATCCATGGGCATTGAATATAATCTAAAAGTGATAATAGAAATTAGTCAGGGAGAGAACTAAAACCCAGGACTGAGTTCAAGAGTGCTTGGTGCTCTTGTGAAGAATCTGAGTTCAGTAAGCAGCATGCATTGGGTGGCTCACAACCAACTCTAACCCCATCTCCAGAAGATCCAAGTTCTTTTCTGTCCTCCAGAGATACTCAGATTTACATGCACATATGCATACAGAAATACATTCACATACGAACAATTATAAATAAAATAAAACTTTACAAAAACAAACATTGATTATCAAGTCTTCAAGACTGATTTACATTATGTAAAATTCAGCAGAGTTAATACTACAATTTGTGATTGTTTAGGTTATGCTAATTAACTAAAACATTCACTAAGCTGTAGTTTTATAATTAGCCAGGAAGGAAGGCAATATGGCTAAATATAAATATAGTATCAGGTGATTCTTTTGTTGTTTATATTTAGTGAAAATTGGTTAAAGGTCTTTAGCTTTTCCCTTTTAAAAGTTCTATGACCTCCATATTTTCTAAGGCTGTCCCAAGACTGATGGTAAGCTTAGAACTCTATGCCTTACCTGGTTCTCACATTCCAATTTAAAAACTAACAATAAGGATTGGGGAGATGGTTCAGTGGATAAAACTGCTTGCTATGCAAGCATGATGACATTATTTTGAAGCCCAAAACCCACATAAAAACCAGGAATGCTGACAAGTTACATATGACCCTAACCTCAGTGTTAAGCAGGCAGACCAGGTGGATCCTGAGAGCTCAGTGTCCAGCCAGCCTACCTAAAATGATGAGCTTCTGTTTTAAGGAGAGATCTTGTCTCAAGCAATAAGGTGGAGAGAGACAGAGAAAGATACAGGATGTCCTATAATGCAATGACTTTCACATGTAAGCTTGTAGTAGTAGTGGCATTGTTGTTGTTGTTGTGGTTGGTGGTGGTGGTGGTGGTGATATAATGATAGTAATAAATAATATTAGTATAGACACGACATCTGTTGTATGTGTATGCATGAGGGAAACTCACAGCATTTATGGTAACTTTAAGATCTTAACATGCTTCACTCTATCATGGCTTGTGGAGAAGAATTTCTAACTCCATCTCAAATCTGTCCCATGTTTGAGTATATGTGTGGGTGTTCTGTGTTGTCAGACTTTGCATTTTCTCTTTATTCAGTATGCTTTGACTATACTGAGTAAGGAGACAGTCAAAAGTATAACCTATCATAAAAAAATCCTGGATAAACACATGAAGACAGCACAAAAGACCAAGAGCTGGCTTCATCACACAACTTAACTTTAGTGCAGAATTGAGACATCTGATAGTATTCCAAGGGACGGTGACCGAAAGACAGAATGCAGTTTCAATGTAAGTTGTGTCTGGTTCAAATCAGGAGTGGAGAACACAGCTTTTGTTCTTTCCTTTTGGGAACTCCAAGCTCAATGGTGTAAAAATTGTTCAAAAGGAGAGTTCAGTTTGATGGATGAAGCTAAGAGATAAGTATGATCTTAAAATGATATACTACCTCAAGAAACTCATTTCACCCTCTCCCATTAGTCTTGAAAGTAAACGAAGAGCATTCCAACATTTATTTGCAGTAGGCCTAGTTTATTTTCTTTTATCAGAGTTGGGGCTCTCCCCCATCACTCTTACTAGCTTTCTTTGAGGCAAAAGTATGGCTCCATATAAAAGAGGGGGATGAAATCCTCTGCTCATTAACTCTCTGGTTAGTAAACCTTTTCTTCTCAACTGCAACCTCATGATTCCTTGAGCCACCGTTCTCCCCATCTATTCTCACATGCCGAACTTTGCATGTCAGTCCCAAGCGCCTCACTCCATCAGTTAAATTAGCTGTTTTTACAACATCTCACAAAAAGGGTTTATAGCTGAAACTCTTTCCTCTAATCTAGCTCTTCTTGCTGCATGTACAATTTCTTTATTGACTTTAGGTTTGGGGAGCTTTAAAAAAATAATACATATCAGCAAGGGTTGCCTGCTTTCTGATCATATGTTTTCTCCCGCTAATCATCCAGTTACCTGATTAGAAACAGATGCAATGTACTTGAAACGTGAACTTAAGAGTGAGCGGCTGGTGACGGCTGGTATTTTTAGATGGCCTGTGTGGATGTTGTAGAATGCCTTAGAAGGTTTTCAAGACTAAATTGTACATTATCTCTTATTTATACAATTGTTTTCATACCAAATGAGCCATCCCAAAGCAAATGAAGAAAAAAATTAGCACCACCAACCAAGGTGAAACCCATGCTATATCCTTACATTTATTTGTAAGGACTCCTCAAACAGGAACACAGGACTGTGGTGGCACAGACTCCAGGCCCTGCTGCCACTGCATGATATACTGGGCAAAGGGACCATCTGAGCAGTTAATTAAAACCTGATACAAAATACAACAGTTATTTAAGTATATGTACTCTTAGGAAAAGGAGAATACAGAAAAAGTACTGAAGAACACTGGTGAGGACTTGGAAATAAAATGTGTTGGATTTTAATGAAAGGGTTTAGATTTTATTTATACACTTGTGTATATCTAAATATGCACATGCAGGAACCAGAGGAAGATATCGGGAGTATTGTTCTATCATTTCCTTCACATTCCTCTGAAATGGGGTTTCTTACTATACCTGGAACTAGGTCGGTAGCCAACAAGCCCTAAGAATCCTCCTGTCTCTACTATAATACAACAGTAGGGTTAGAGGTGTGTGTGCAACCAGACCTGACTTCTGATCATACTTTTACAGGTGGTGAGATTTGAACCTATGTCCTCTCCTTGTGCAGCAAGCACTTTTATTCTCTATGCCATCTCTCAACCCCCAAGTAATAGTTTCAATGAGTAAATGGAGAGGGATGTTGGGCCCACCTGGAGCATGACCCCCGTCAATATTACCACCCTCAATTTTACTGATAAGAAGCTAAATAATTAGGTTGAAATAGGTTCATGTTTTATGGATGTGATCTGTTGTCAATTACATAGTCCCAGCCAAAGGAACTTGAACTGAACCATACAGAAAACTACCTTTGTAGAAATCATGATACAAACATCCCCAGATATTAATTTCATTAGACTACCAATCCTGCTGAAATCTGCTCAGAAGAAGGTAAGCCCAGTGATCTCCTCAGATCAGAACTTGGTCCATGTGGGATTTGTTTTTCAGGAACATTCAACAAAACCAGAGCAACTGACTCCTCTGCCTAAATATGAATGAAAGCCATGCTCACTATATCTGTTTCCTATCGGTGGCTACCAGTAGGGTGGTAGTTACATCGCCAAGGTGCAAACAATGCGGTGTCAGGTTTGAGAAACAGATATATTACACTGATTTGACCATTTAGAAAGCTTTTGTTCAAAACAGTTCTCACTGAGAGTTCCTAAACTTAAATTTCTGGCTCAACATTTAAATTATATTCTTTCTTTGTGACTACGTAATTTCTTCTGGAACTTCAGGATAGACATGGAAGTAGCTGGGGGGGGGGGGGCTGATTTTTTTTCTTTTGTGTGTGGAGGAGATCTGTTTGACAACAATAAGAGTGAGACACCTTAAAATATATGAAGAGCTTAACTTAGGACGTAGCCATAGTACAAGTAGCTTCTTAGGCAAAAGTATTTGTCACGTGACTGTTTAGTTCATCCCAAAATATGCCCCTTATACAAACGGCCCTTTTGGCTACCCTGAGAAAAGAGAGGCTGGGTTATAGTAAACAAGAGGTCCCTTTCCATTGCTTTCCTTTTCGCTATCCTATTTAGTCATCTCTGCTCTAACAGCCAAGTTCCTTCATAACTCTGAGGGCACACAATGGCTTGTCTTGGCAGGAACTGCAAGACCTAAAACTGTGGGTTACAGAGAAGAAAGATTTAAGAGCGTCTCACCTCACAAACTTGGGCATCAGGTCGGGGGCAGTGACAACTTGTCAGAATCTTGTTTGTGGCACCCAAGCACACCATGCACTGGGACCACAGAAATGGCTAGAAAGTCCTCAGACTCTGGTTTCCTTAGTCATTAATGCTATTGATTATTTTGCTGCTTAAATACCAAGGCAGGAACTGGTGCTTGCCCCAAATACAACCAGTCAAGTCATATCTCCCTTGGCCCCTTAGAAACTGCAGACGTACCAAAGCCCTAAAGCACAGCTGAGTTTAAAACATACAGATATCGGTTTTAAAAGAAAAATGCTGTACGGAGAGGGTGTCCCAAACAAACTAAATGTTGATCTGTCTTTTATTAATTTCATTTTTTATCTTCTTGTGTTCAGACGTTTGACAGCTGTGACATTCATGGGCAATGCATTTGAAAAAGAATACATAAATATTCAGAGACGTATTAGAATGCCGCTCAATGTAAGCACCTGTCTACTTAGTGCTGACGGAAAATCATTTCCTTTGCTTTATGCCTGTTACCTCCAGAGACCACAGAGGTCCTGTTCTATCCGAAGAGCTGGTTCCAACTTCAGCGTTTGCTATTGCAATGTATACAGGTAATTATATTTATTGAGGAAACAATTTTGTTTTATACTTTCAATGATACTTAAACAATTTTGTCAATTTTCATCTCAGAAACAATTTCTCACTGCACGCCCCCCCCCCACCCCCCAGGGTTCAGTGAATAGAAAACCTAGTAGAAGGCCCTAAGACAGTGACCTTATACTGCTAGGTTCCGTTTATCACCAGGAGAAGTTTCCAAAGCAGAACTTTCCAAGATAAGGGTCAGAAAAGATACTCACAAGAACTCAGAGAGCTCTGAGAGAAACATCAAAATGTCTGCAATACAGCACGCCTGTCTTCAGTGTGCCGCATTTCAGTTGCCTGTGGTCAACTGCAGTCAGAAAACAATAGATAGAAATTTCCAGAAGTAAATAATTTATAAAGTTTTTACAACTTTTATTATCGTACATTGTTACAATTGCTCTATTTTATTCCTGCCATTAATCTTGTACTATGGCTAATTCATCAGTTAAGCTTCTCATAGGTATATATGTAATAGGTGTGTATGCATAGAAAATGTCACAGGATCAACACAGCTCAGTATAAGCCATGGTTTTAGGCATTCACTGGGGGGGGGGGGTTCTTGAAACATATGTTACTCTGGTCAATTTTTTTTAATTTATATGCATTTGTTACATATTCTATTAACATAATCTTAAACCTTCATTATTACACAACAATATACATTTAAGTCAAGTAGTAAAATATGTTTAAATCAAATACGTCATTTTTAAAACTCTCTCTCTCTTTCTCTCTCTCTCTCTCTCTCTCTCTCTCTCTCTCTCTCTCTCTCTCTCTCTCCTTTACAAAGTAGAAGTATCATCCTAACCAACTAGGACAAACAAGCGACTGTGCACAAAGAAACAGAGGGGCGAAAAGAAGGAAAGAAGCGGAAACGTGAACACAAACTTCATCAGGATACCTGGAGTGCTGTGGCGACCTCAAAACCTTGGCTTTTGCTACAGAATCTCAAAACCCCATAACAGTACCAAGTGTTCATACTGGGTGTGATTAACTTAATCGTTCACCACAGAGACTAGTTTTCCCTTCCTAAGTTAGTAAAAGACTGTTGGAGAAGGGTTTGCCAGGGGTTAACGCTTGTCTGCTCAGCACCTCCTTCAGCGGAATCCCGGAGCAGAATTACAAATGTACCCTATTATCAGAAATATAATGAAACACAGACCAAAGTGAATGAAGTCTAATTTTTTTGGCTTTGACATTTCTCCCCATTTTACTTTTACCTGACAGGAGTGTGTAATGATGTTAGCTCGGCCTGAAGAGATGGGAGGCCTGCTGGAGGAGAGGCAGGCAGCTAAGTTCACGGAGCTCACGCTTCCAAACCCTGACAATGCTGCCACCTACAGGCTAAAACTTTCAAGGCCGATTCCACCAGCGACTGTGTTTTCCCAGCCCTAACAATGAAAAACACACAAGATCACAATAGAACAGCAGAGTCCCAAACTCAGAATCCTGCAAAGAGTTAAGTCACCAGGTGATAACAAAGAACGGGCCCTTTCGCTTAGCTAGTTCAGTGCTGTTCCATAATTTAATTAGGATCATCACACGGCAACCAAAGCTGTCTAGAGGAATTACGAGCCACAAGTTCAGATCACACGTGAATCCTTTTGCTCAATTAAAGCTAAGCAATTTTTAAGGGTCCCCCCTCTCTTTGCACTATATGCAAAGAGCAGCGAAGCGTGGCCTACATATTTTTCACATTAAAATTATTACATAAGGCCTGTAGCATTTGAAATACTATGGAAATCAAAATGTTACACTCTGACCTTGGGCATTTAAACTTCGTCATTTTGGAAACTATTGTTGCGCTGCTCTGCTTTGTTCTAAGAAAATTACTGTGGTTAGTTATAATAGATGAATGAATAATTACTGCAGGAAGAAAAAAAGTATGTAATAGTGGCGGAATGGTTCTTGAGCCTGCATTTTACTAAACAGAGTTTTAATTCTGTTTGAAGTCCAGGCATCGTGACTAATGGCATTAGGCTTCTCTCCATTCCCTACTGTACCTGTCAATAAAAGCGATTGCTTTGTTCCTCCGACTACCGAACCTTCCTAACCTTTATGCCAGGAAAAATTGCAAAGAATCTGATAAACGGGGGGGAAAAGTCTTCTGGAGGAGTTGAATTCTAGGTTGATGTCATTTTTATGGATTAAGCACATTCAACACAGCACATCAGAATGCTAGGCTACGAACTTCATTGTGAAGCATTTCTCTAACGTTTAAAACTTTCTTTAGCTTTCTCACTAATGATTTTAGAGGACACATGAGTTGGTGGTCCTTATTTTTTTTTCTATGCTTAAAACATGTATAATCAGATACCAAAATTATGATTTTTTTAAATCAATCCCCAATTATATCCTTTGATTCTGACTGTTCTTTAAATCAGTACAACTAGCACTTGCAAGTCGAGTAGCCTGGAAGTTTTCACACAAGTGGAATTCAAAATTAACTTTTAAATGATCAGTGGGAAGAGGCACACGTTCTTTAAAAGGAGCATTGTAATAAAGCATTCACAATAGAAAGATATAAAGAAATCAGGCAGTGCTGCAAAGAACATTACATTAAATTGAACTTCTTTGCAATTCAGAAGTGATTTATTTGTTTATTTATAACATTCAGGGGGTATAACACACCCCCTGAATTTTCATATGTATTTCTTAAAACCACTGAAATGAGGATACACAGAACTCCCAACACTGTGAGACATTCTTCATGAACTCAGAGATCAAAACGAACATTTTGCATGTTACAGTATTGCATCCCATTTATTATTTACAATAGGAAGAAATCTGGATGTTAAGAGCATATACACGTATTGCATTTGACTCACAGATTGTTTATTAGCTTTTTAGATCAGTGTACAAAATGCAAAGAGGATGCGATCTTTATTTTCAAGAAAATCTGCAAAGATTAAATCTCTCCACATTTGCAGCCAGATATTTGCAGGATCAACAACTCCTTTAAACACTAGCTGGATTTAGTCATAATAAGAATATAAATACAATAAGAGAATCCTAAGGGGGATGCGATTTTTTTAAAAAAATTTCCATATTCACTACAATAAATGTTATGCCTAGAAATTTTATAGCTAAGAGAAACACAGAAAATACTATACCCAGAGCCAGAAGACTGCTCCACTACAAAGCAAGTCTGATATATTGCCTTCCAAATACATTGCATATCCCTGGTAAAGTTGTAAATTATGGTTGCAAATGAGGCCACAAACAAAATTTTGCTCGAGGCATGAATCATAAATTCAAACAATAATCATCTCCTACGTGAGGCACAAATACTTTGTTTACTTCTTAGGCACTGTTTCTTAAACACGAAGATGAAAGTAGGTCAAGGAAATTTAGCATCTTTTTCTCATGAAGCATGTGATGATGCTGGGTGGCACTGCCTTATTTAAAACCGCACAAACCTTTTACATATTAAAAATCTGTTTGCACAGTGCTGGGTCCTTAAGCATATTGCCATTTTACTTCATGATGATATCGTATTACCCAAACTATATACATTTAGTGGAGAAAATAAATGATTCATAATATTAACCTGCTAGATGGAATTGTGATGTGCTTTTCATATGGAAAGTAAAAGGTATCTGGTTGCTATGAAATGCTTCTTTTATCTAGTTAGTAGATACGATTGCTTGCTATTCCCTGTACACAGATGAAAAGTGAGCTATTTTTTTTTTATATAATTTCTAAAAGGTGATTCCATTGAAAACTTTATAAGCATGAAGCTTAAGAAAACTGGCCTTTAATTAAATCTGGCCAAATGACAAAAAATATTGTTTAGAATGCAGATTTGTAATATTGCGATTATTATTTTTATTTATGGGTACTAAGAATGCAAAACAGCACAAATGTTCATGTATAAGTCTCCTGGCCCTTCTCACAGAGGCTCTGTCTTAGCGATGAATATCAACAACAATAACACTAATAATAGTCATATTGATTAAGTACTTACAGTCTACTAAGAATTGTGTTTGGGGCTTTATATGGATTATCCCATTCAATTGCTACAGAAACTCTTCAAAGCAAAGGCTGTATTTATATGTTTAACAGCTTATGGAACCAAGATTTTAAAAAGTCAAGATACTTGCCCCCACCCTGCATTCCCACCCTGTTCAAATCATGCTCCCTCTGGGCAAGGCACTGAGCCTTCAAACACAGGTTCAAGGGCTATGTGTTTCTTGAGAAAAGCAATAATTTATTCATTAAAACTTGGTACCAGCATATAATGCAATAGAAATACAAGATTTCGATGTGTCTTAAGCATAATCAATTGAAATCAAACAATGAAATTTGTTGAAATCAAAACGTATGGGTGCTTTCATAAAATTAATAAATTGACACAATGGTTTACATAATGTAACTATTCAGAAAGTATATGTATCTTAGTATATAATGCTGTCTATTAGAAAGTTTGAATTTAATGCTGAATAAGAAGGAAGGAGGTCTCTCTTCCCTTGTGAATCTTTTATAGCAGCAGAAAAATAAAGAAAAATGTTTTTAATTGTTTAGATAAAATAATTAAAATTAAAGTTTAATAGAAAATAATCGAAGAATGAAACATAAATAGTAGATGTCTCTGAGAAAGAGACATGCCAGCTGGGTTCCCAAGGATGTGGAATCATGCTAGGACATAAACAGGATGTTCTAGACAAAAGAAAAGCACCATTCCATCTGCAAAAGACATGACTGGGAAAAGATGAGTGCACAGTGGAAGCTGAAGTATGACACATTTCTGGGTGTGGAATGGAAGCTCTTTGTTTCCATATCTGCCCTCTTCCCCCAGTTACTCTACTTCAGTTATCTCTATATTCTCCAGTAATTGCCCAAGACAAAAGAGAGATGTATTTTCCTTCTCTTGTCCTTTATACCCACATCTTATCAATCAACAAGTGCTGTTAGATCAGAAACATTATCCTGAATCTGTCCACACCTTTCTATTCACTGTCCAGACCATCTCATAACCATCCCTTGCCTGGGGGTGGAGGGAAATTCTACAGCCTCCAACCTGGGAACCAGCTTGCTTCTACTCTCTTCCCCTCCCCTCGTGACAGTTAGCCATCTCTTGGAGATGTAAAACAGGTCTCCATATAAGCCGTCCAGTGGCACTTTGAACATCCTTCAGACAGCCACATGATGAGCTTCATGTTGCCTTTCAAAGTTTCACCCACCATAACTGCAGGAGCTAGGAAAAGGACTGAGGGAGCTGAAGGGGTCTGCAACCCTATAGGAAGAACAACAATATCAACCAATCAGACTTCCCAAAGCTCCCAGGGACTCTGCAACCCTATAGGAAGAACAACAACATCAACCAATCAGACTTCCCAAAGCTCCCAGGGACTAAGCCAAAGAGTACACACACAGAGAGACCCATGGCTCCAGCTGCATATGTAGCAGAGAATTGTGTTATCTGGCAACAATGGGAGAGGAGCTCCTTGGTCTTGTGGAGGCTCAGTGACCCATCATAGGGGAATTCCAGGGCAGTGAGGTGGGAGTAGGCGGGTAGGTGGGGGAGCACTCTCATAGAGGCAATGGGAGGTGGGGGAAGGAATGGGGATTTGTAGAGGGGAAACTGGAAAGAAGAATTACATTTGAAGTGTAACACACACACACACACACACACACACACACACACAAGTTTCACCCAAATGCCACCTTCAAAGTGAACCCAAACTTTATGGCTTAATCCAAGAGAGACTCTTTTTTTACTTTCTCTTTGTAGTCTATCTTCATTTTTTGAACACTGTCTAAGAAGAAATCTAGACTGTCACAAATACTGAGTTTCCTTCACATAGGACGGTGCAGAGCATATAGCAGGCATTTGATTAAATTGGAAAGCTGGGGAGGGATGCAGAAGTCAAAGTATCCTTTAGGCCACTATCAATTGTGATGTTCATGCTAAGTTAAATGGGAATCTTCAGGAGCGCTCTGTGCAAGAAGACAAAAATACCATGATGGCTGTTCCCATGTTACTGAAGATCACACTGAAAAAGAGCAAGGGTAGGAGCAGGACCACCAGTTAGGAGCCAGTTGAAAGATGCAAATAGAAGATGTTTTGGGCTCAGGGTACCACAATGGTATTGGTGAGAGTGGGTAAATGGGTGGGTATTTAATATACTTTCAGCTCAGCTTCTGATGGATTGAGTTGTAAAGGAAGGAAAGTGATGAGAATTATCCTTAGATTTGATGGGGAAGGGGTGCTGGCATGGTAGAAAAGGGGGGAGTTAAAGGAAGACAGACCTGGAGGGGGACAATGAAGTCAACTGGATGCATTTAATCATCCGTGAGTCATACTTAATTTTCTAGTAACTCGTTTGGGTCAGTTTCCAGGTCTGGTATTTCTCCTTAGAGGGGTCATTCAAGGAAAGGTCAGTCTGTTCACAGAAACAAATATCTCTTTAGCAGATATCCGGCGGTGCAGCTTGAGAAGCAAAGAGCAGCCCATGAGGAATGGTGAACATTCAGTGCTTCACTTTGATGCCAGTTTTCTAAAATCGCCAAAAAACAATTTTGTCAAGGAATTTCCAGCCCTAAATATAACATAAGGAAGAACGCACGGATTGATAAGGCTTTTACACTGCATTTAATTGAAAGACGATGATGCTATAGGGATTTTTTTTTTCTCTCTCACTTTCTCTTCCATCCTCACTTCACAGTCCCCCTGTGCAATCTGTAGAACAAGGGAATATGAAGAAAGAGGAGGAGTAGAGGTTAGCTGAGCCATTAGCAGCTGAGTTAGTCACTGTTTTGATGGAGGCTTGTCTGCATAAGACATTCCTTCAAAGCTAGCACAAGAGCTTTGGAGGGTGGAAGAGTGACAGCGATTGGCATTAAAGAAATACAGCAAAACCAGTTTGCTTTTGAAAGGACCTAGGGTGTGTCCTGATTCTTCTATGTAATAAATGGTATTTTCTAGAAGGTCTTCTAGTTGACTTGAAGATTTGGACCTCCTGTAGATATAAATTTGTTAAGAAATTTTTAAAAAACACTTGGTAATAATTTACTTTTACAGCAAAGGCATTCATAGTTTTCATCTATTATTGCACATGAAATATAACCCTATTAGTACATAATATAGTTCTAAGTTGCAAAGATCTAGACAACACAATGAAGGTTGATAATATTTCTCAAAGTGGATAAATAACAAAAACATTACTTTGAATATAAATTGTTCTTAAAAGTCCTTACACAAAAGATAGAAAATAGCCTTTGGTGCACAACTTCTTAGCTATACTGATTCTGCAGTCAACATTCTATTCTATGTAGATTATTGTAAAAATTGAATGATGAATATTTTAATGTAAAAAAAAAAAGGACTGGAAAAAAATCACGTTTGTTAGTACTGTAGGTGTAACTGAATTACCTTAATACATAAACAACTAAACCACAGGCAAGTATTAATGAAAATCTAATGAACTGAAGTAGACATTTCTTTATGAATGTTGTAATTGTGAAATAAGAAATGTGACAAAGAATTTCCACCTGTTGCTCAGCTCAGTTGAAGGTGGCTTAAAGGGCTTGGTCCAGTCAACACATGTGGCATGAGAGCTCCTTTCCTTCTGCTTGGCAAGGTCCTCTGGTCCTGGGATTATAAGTCCACTGGGTCACATATTAGCACAGTATTCCATGGCCTGAGACATGGCACATTTTTTTTTAATGCTGGGGCAAAAGTCTGTTTTGCTGGGGGACTGAAGGATATGTGAGTTGAGGGGAGGAGCCTCCTCTGACCTCTATAAAAGAATAGGCTGTGGACTTAATTCTCTCTATAAAACTGACTATCTTGTCAAAGAAAAGCCATCAGCCAGAGCTCAGCACTCAGCAACACACTGTCTATCTGTTCTTTATCAAGCATAAGGAGCTGATGCTCAGTCTGGAGCCCCACCCCGACCACCGCACCTCAGGGAGAAAGGAGGGAATTTTATTCTTGTTGATGTCTCAGCCATTTTGAAAGTAGACAAGATGGCATGCAAGAAAAATACATTCAAGTGTAAATACAACACAGAAGGATATACACGTGTCCTTTAAACAACTCCATTTGGCCATGTGGCTTCCTAAATGTGTCTATCTCACCCCCTTTCCCTCCTGTAAAATGGCCAAAAGAAAGCGACCCCTTCTGCAGTTTTGCTTTGAAATATTGGGATATCTTTTAAAAGGATTCTTTAACCTAGCTCAGCGTGATTTGTTTTCCTAAACCAAAGAAACTAAAACTAACCTTTACTAATACTAACACAATTTTTAAAAGAGAGTAGTAGGGTATTCTAGGACACCATGTTAGTGTCTTTAACCTCATCCAAGAAAGGAGATATGATTTCTAAAACTTTATTCTCAAACAAGCAAACAAACAAGTATTTCTCATTCCTCACCTTAGGAAAATGCATATATTTGTTTATATTAAAACCACTTATGTGTATAGTAAAACTAAAAATGATGATAGACTCTATGATTTATTAAAAGCCGACATGGTTGAATAAAGAAACATCATCCTAGTAGAGTTGAAAACATCTATCCATGAAAATACATTGAAGATATGTGACTGTTTCAAAGAAGCTTGCACATCATCATTTAGGTGCCATTCATATTCAACTCAGCTCTCAGTTACCTCTGAAAAGTTGGATTAAATGTCTATTTCAAGACTGAATGAGATCTTATTTGCAGAAACAAAGGTTTTTATAGGCTATGTGTAAGTCCTTAAATCCGAAGCATAGTGAGGTAAAGTACAAATCAAGACAATGCTAACGAGATCAGACTAACATACAATCCATCTTTTTTCTAGTTTAACCAAACTACATGTGAAAAGCATAAAGACAAATCCACACCCCATGTGAGTAGAGGGTAGGAATACAAATCAAGAACCAGAAGGAAAGACCTGAGGCACACAGGTTGGTGAGCATGGCAAGGTGGTTTGCCTGCCTCTCATAACTCCAGTGATAATCTCCATTTACTTTCTGTTCGGCTTTCCTTGTGGCCCACAACCCTTCCCCCCTATTTTTTCCAGTTCAAATCCATCTCTGAAACAATTCTGGAGTTGTCTTATTATTGACATTGTACATATGAGATGTCAAGGGAAAGGATAGCCATACAGCAAAGCCAAACAGGATAGCCAAACAGCAGGTATGAAGTCATTGCACTTTAGCAGTCAGGAAGCTGCAAGATTCTCAGCAGCCCACAATCACCATCCTGCCTGGTGATCAGCCATGGATTGAAAAGAAACTGCTAACACTGACAAAATACAATCCTAGCTACCTTAGTGGAGGGTGGTGGTGGTGGTGGTGCTGCTGCTGCTGCTGCTGCTGCTGCTGCTGCTGGTAGTGGTGGTGGTGATTTGTGTGTGTGTGTGTGTGTGTGTGTGTGTGTGTGTGTGTGTGTTTTCTGATCTGTTTTTGTATTTGTTAATGAAATTTTTATCAATAACAGATCTAAATGGATTTCTACTTCTTACCCATGTGATTTTTCTGCCAAAGAATATGTTGTAGCATATTGGTTTCCAAGCCTACATACATACTTGTTTCAAATACATGAGCTCTTTAAACATGTATGAAAGAAATTGTCTTGGTTCTTAGACCTTTTTAATGAGAAGCCAAACATCCAAGAAATTAAATTTATGAGGTAAAAATAATAAGAGTGTTGCAATTACCTAGTGAGTGAACACTAATTGGCTAAAAAGAGAGCAATGGAGAAGGAATAAAGGAAACAGACAGGACAACATATATAACTAAGAACTTGGACTAAATTCCTGGAGACAAGACACCATTTTCTGTAAGAGATGTAAAGAGATAGGAAGGATTTTTGCTATTCAGAAGATACAGAAAATACCATTAAAATGGGGTGGGGACAGACTCTATTGCAGACTCAAAATCAATTTGAAATATTCTAAAGCAACATCTAGTAAAAAAAAAAAAAAAAGGAAAATTGCTAATCCACTTTATGATGTGATGTTATAAATGTTAAGGCCTAGGTAATACCAGTTACCTGGCTGACCTGCCACTGTGTGCTTTTACTACTGTGTTGATTTTGCTCTTACTAGGAAACTTTCTTGTGCCCAAGTTGATTACTTATTCTATTATGTTCTCTGCCCCTAGAAATCAATCATGATAGAAGTCAGTAGGACTGCTTTGTATCACTGCACACGAGAAGCTTGGACCTTAACCAGCCACTGAGCAGCAATGCCTGCACCTATGTATAAGCTTTTATGATATTCACTTTTGTAAACTGCCTCAGGGATGGATACCCCAACAATAACTATGATCCTTGTGATTATTCAGGACAGATGATTCCCCAGAACTGACTAAATTCACTGATTGCCATCTTCTCTGTTGATTAGTTGGGGACAATGCTAGCAATTTTTTGCACAGATGTCATTGTGTAGATTAAATTAGTGATTAAAATTTGAAATGAGGTCAGGTAAAAAACTCACCTGGGAAGGCTCATAACTAAGATGTATAGCGTAAACTCTAATCTTTTTATCTTGAAGACTCATTGTTGTCTTTATCTTGTCAACAATGAATGCAGAAAATTTAAAGATGGTGGCTGCATTGAGAGTGCTCAAGACACATTGAAGTGGAAGTGAGTGACTGAAAAGTAATTCATAAAATCAAGACAATTACAGTGTAAGCAACTAATTAGTCATTCACCTAAATTGCTAAAATGCTTCTGAATGTATAGAAATATTTTCACTAAGAATCCGCTGTAACTCTTGACAACCCACAGCAACAGCAGGGACCTTATGGACAGAAGTAGTTCTAAGGCGAGGCTTGACAGCCTGTCTTGTCACCGTGACAATCAACAATGTTTACTAAAGCATCTATATGCCATCCCAATGCCATGGTACTACCGAGTGCTCAGAAGACTTCACACTTAACACAAATCACATGGTTCCCTTTTTTCTTTCTTTTTCTAACCCCATGTTCTCTCTCCTCCAATTTAACAACTGCTCTCTATGCCTTGTAACAGCCTGAGGTCTGGAGGCCTGGCTCATGTAAGGAGTCACACTGCTGGTTCTGTAGAGTCTCCAGGGTTTCTGCAGTAGCAAGATTTACATTTTCATTACTAAAACTCTCCAACCAGATAATGTCACTCCATGCAATGTCATGCAGACCCTCTGAGTCTTCCAAATGCTTGGCATCAGATCCGCACAAGCCTGTTCTCATTAAACAGTTCCCTTTTGCTTGCCTTGTACAGAGCAGCTTGCTAGCCCTCAGCTTCACCTTAGTTTGCCTCGTGACCCATTTCTTCAGGATTTTCCTTTGGCAGCCAGATTCTGGGGGAGTCGAAGTATTAGAATCCCTGGGTGGTTTCAGATGCACCTGTTCCATTCTTTCCTAAGTCATTAGAATTTGGCTGAGAGGAATGACAGCAGGTAAGAATTGAGTTTGTAAAAGAGCAACTCAGCATGACATTTTTTCCTAAAGTGCAACGGAGTGCATCCTGTAACGGGAAACTTAGCCACAACCAACCATCTTTTAGTTTTATAATTTGGGGCTCTCAGTAGCTGTCCTAGGATTTCTCCCTCTAGTCTTAATGCTTCAGGCAAATTCTGAATAATGAATGGGAGGAGCTGGGGTAGAGGGTTGCTGGAGAGAAAGTGTCTGAGCCCTATACTAGGAAATGAAAATAAAAAAGGCCTTCTGCAGTCTGTATTGGATACAGATGTACTCCAAGCAGCAGCCCCATTCTGTAACATTGCCAAAAACACCCCAGCTACATATGGCTGCCTTGTCGGTGGAGAACAGTGATGGGACTATCTAATAAGCGTCATTTACTATTGGCAACAGACCTATAAATTGACTATTGTTCTGGATGAGCCTCATACTGCAACAATTACTGTGTATCTATGATGGGAAAAACCCGGGCCAAGGTTTGAGACCATGTTTCTTTCACTTGCTCTGCTTTCTTACCATCATCTCAGCTCTTAAGTCAAGATCACATTAGCTCTAGGGTGCTATATTCTGTTTTATTGTTACTGGGACCAAATGCCTAACAAATGCAAGTTAAGGAAGGAATGGAAGGGTTTATTTCAGTTCACAGTTTGAGGGTATATTCCATTATGGCAGGGAAGTCATAGGGACAGGAAGGTGAGAGTTCATCCAACATCAGAAAGGAAGCACTGAATGTTATTGCTATTTACTGACTCCTTTTTACTCTGTTTAGAAGTCCAATAAAAAGAATCTAAGACAAACTTAAAGAAGAAAGAGTTATGTACCAGCATATGCATATGTATAACACTACTACAAAACTACAATGCTTAAAACAGTGTTGCTTGTACACCAATAACTAAAAACACCACTTAGCAATAGAGACCTGAAACAGGGCTGTAGGGACTGGACACCTGCTTCATGACAGTGGTGATAGGGCAGTGAGTTAGAAAAGGCTAGTCTCCAGAGCCAGCTGGAGGTCTATGATGGAGAATCTAACCTTGATCTCTACTCCTCCTTTCATAATACAATAATTTAATTCAAGGTAGACCTAAATCCAAGAGAGACAACACATTTCTAAAAGATGGCAGAAGAAAGTTTCTTCGGGAGCTTGTTGAAATAAGACAAAAATTTAAGGAAGAAAACATACAGGAAATAATTAAGGATTTTGAAGATATTATAATTAAAAACTGATTTTCATCAGAAAGAGTAGTAAGAAAGTGAGAAAGCAAGATCGACTGAGAAAACATATTCATAACACATACAACAAATATGTTCATTCAGAGTTCAAATTTTCTATATGCCAACGATATTAAGAATGCATAATAGAAAAATGAGAAAAGGCTGAGATGACTTCTCACAAGAAGTATCCACAGAGAAATATGTGAAAAAATTCACTTTACTGATAATGAAAAAATGTAAAGTACTAATAGCAGTAATAATAACAATAACAAAGCATCAGTCGTCTTGTGATGGAAAGAAAAAGTTCCAAGGCCAGTTTTAGAAGGGCACTAATAGTATACAAGGATCCCACTCTGATGTCCTACTTACCTCCCGAGGTCCCACATGGAATCTCCAGACATTGGGAGTTAGGATTTCAACATGTGAGTTCAGGAGGAACTCAAACATTTTGTGCATGGTACATGGCTACTTTAAGAGGCTCAGAATATACCACTGGAGGGATTTGTGAAGGTGAACTTATCAGCATAAATGAAGGAAGTGCTTTTGACAAAAAGGATGAAGATATCCCAGAGGAAGTGATGCCAACAAACAACTTCACATTACAGAATCTCTCAGAGATCTTTTGTGACATTGCAAGCTTGAATGATAAGATGCTGGAAGCTGATCAAAACTTAAAAAGAAGTATGACAATATGCCAATGCAAAAGAAAGATCCCCCCACTCTGTGGTAAATTATACAAGAAGAAAAACACTGTTAAAATAATTTTGCAAATTAAAAAAAAACAATGTTTTTAAAATTCTGAGTGTTTCACATAGATATGACATTTTTTTATTTTACCATATGTTTGTAACTGACAGTAAGATGATTTTACTCTTTTTATAAAAATTTCTGTAAATCACTAAACAATGCTCATTTCTCCCCAATAATTTTAAGATTGCTTTTCATGGCTTCACCTTGGATAGCCACTTTACAAATCCCTAGCCATCTCTAGGCAGAGCTTCAGCTGTCTGCACTCCATTTTTGATAGTCTCTGTTACTGTCAAGCTTTCTCTCTTGCTGACAATTTAAAATTCTTCCATATTGCCTAGCTGTGTCTCTGACACACACCATTAGCTTAAATTGTTTACACTATTCCAACTCCACTCCATGAATTCGATCATGGTATCTCCTTACCTACGATTTCTTCTACCTTATACATTTAAAGTATCTTCATCCATGAAGAAATGCCTGAGTCCCTAAATTAAAATGATTCTTTCAACAAAATGTCTATGTTCTAGAACAAATAGTAAATCCCCACTTTTAATGAGCAACAGTCACGTATCAAACCTTTACTATAAAGCCATATGTGTTTGGTTTTGATTTTATGTTTGTTTTTGAAAAATAAGGACTTTCATGCCTAAAATGGGAGACAGCTAAACACATGTACGTAACAATGAGAGCAAATCAGACAAAGGGAAGGGAAACTGAAACTTGTGGTTTATTTTTAATAAATAAAACAAATCCTATGGAAGGAATTTTCTAGAAAACAGCTACTTCATATGATGGCTTTTATCTGAGTATTTATAGACTGCTGACTGCTAAGAACAAAGCCTATGTGAACTTTATTCCTCAGTGTATGAGGAGAAGACAAGATTGCGTACTTTAAGAATTTTCTCAGATGCTCCAACAACCTCCCAACTGCTGTGCTCTCTTGCACTTTCATACTCTGCCCATGAATAAATAGTTACTTGGGTCTGAAGTCTCTCGAACCAGCAGCTCTTTGTTGAAGACCTCACAAGACTTTTAATAAAGACAACTGAAAAGAAATTGATTTTCCCCCCTGGTTGGAGTATGTATTCAAAAGATTGGTAAACAATATCTCCCATGCTCTCCCTTAAGAATGTATGCTTTGATTTTTACTTTGAAGAAAAAAATACACATAAGTCAATATTTTTATGTTTATAATAACCACATACAGGGCTTTCTGGGGCAGGGATACAATATAGCTACTTATAGATCTTTATGTAAGACACTTGCCTAAGTACATAGCAATCTCAAACATCTTGACAGAGTCTGTGTTGGCTTTTCCAGTCCATGGGTTCTTAGTGGAGGAGAGGTCTCTATGCACAGGGCATCTAGTGTGGTTTACATTCTGTTGTCTGGAGTAGAACAAATCATATTCTGCTCATATCTCCATTATATGTGACTTACTTGAAATTAGTTTGCTACCTATACTTTGATGTTCTTTTCACATCATACAGTGAATGCCACATGTCATTGCCTGAGATCCTACATTCATAGTTCCCCATCATGATAGGGAACAGATTAACAGTCATTTTCTTTGTAACTGTATCTCTTGGCCATGTTTGAACAGATCAGAAATGTGCTAACCTTTCAATTTCAGTTCAATAGTCTTCTTTCTCCTAGGAAATGGGATTTGAACTGACAGTCTCTGAGATGAAGACCTAGAAGTGGAAAACGGGTCATGCAGGGCTGAGAAAGGGAGGGAGGGATGGAGGGAGGGAGGGAAGGAGGGAGGGAGGGAAAGAGAAAGAGAGAGAGAGAGAGAGAGAGAGAGAGAGAGAGAGAGAGAGAGAGAGAGAGAGAGAGAGACAGAAAGAAAGCAGGGTGAAGTGCTAAACTCTGAAAGTGAGTCCCCGGTAACCTACCTTCTCCAGCAATAGAGACAAGACAGACAGGAACAGAGGCAGAGACAGACAGAAAGACAGACAGAGAGACAAAGAAAGGGAAAGGACAGAACATGGCAGAGATACAAACAGGCAGAGAAACTTTCTAGTTCTGTGCTTTAACTCCTTTATGAATTCCCTTCCCTGGTTTCCATTAGATAGATGTCTTTCTGTTCTTACAATAATTTTGTCTTGCCTTCTTGTGCTCATTGGATTGCTTTGCTCTGACTTCCTTGCTAATTCCCAATGAGAACAAATAATCTGCTGATGCAGATGTCCAGAGACTTCATTTCCGAAATAATGATGATAGCAATATCATTACAAATCCCAATCGCCACATAAGCAGAGCAACAGATGCCCTTTCAAAATTGAAGTCCAGCAAAGTTGCTCAGCAGGTAAGGGCATTTGCTTCCAACCTGGAAGACCAGAGATAGATCCCTGAAACCTGCATAGTAGGAGCCTGTCGAGAGATAGAACCCATTCTTGCAAATTGTCCTCTGATCTACACACATGCATACCCCAATATCGGTGTGTACAAATGATCACCTCCACACTCACACAAACAAATGCATGTTTCTAAAAGCTCCTAAAATTAGTGTTGATTGTTAACTATTTTACATATGGAAACTTGCAGGTTCTTCCTATGGAGGATTTGTCCATCTATATTCTGGTGGATGGAGGATGCATCTTTTTAAGCCTACACAGTTAATTTGCTGCATGCAAATCGATCTTCTATTCTGCAAAAGCATATCAGCCTTCCACACAATGATCATGTCTTTCAGACCTGACAGTAACTCTCTACCTGAGTGGGATATGTGGTCTCAAATACCCTAGTCGATCTTTTCTATGAGACAATCTCAAACATCTTACAGAGTCTGTGTTGGTTTCTCTGGTGCCACAGGCCCTTACTGACAAAAATGTCTCTAACCTGACCGCAGACCATAATGGCACCTGTTGGCTTCCTGCCTCCTATTATTTACCTGTAGAAACATCTAAATATTGACATGTCTAAAATTTAATATTTTCCAAAACGTACTTGCTAGTCTCTCACAGGGACTAGCAAGTACGTTTTATTTCTTCATTCAATTTCTTGTGGGTTTTTAACCTCCCCTTCATTAAGTGTTATATGGGAATAGAACATGTAAACTAACTACAAAATTTGGGAAGCTGAAAAAAAATGGGGCCTTAGTAGGGAGCTAGGAAAGAGGCAGTTCTCTAAATTTAGGAGAAAGTTCAGCCCATCCTTTCTGTGATTGCATCCGCAGTATACTTTTTAATATATGAAAAATAACGTAATTACAATCACAAGATCGAAAACAAGCCCAAAAATTTCTTCTCTACTGGCAGCATGAACAATAGGATTTATTTACAAACAAATCCGACATTTGTACTTATCTCCGACAATGTCCTTTCATGTAACCATGCTTTTTAGAAGCATTTAACCTCTTAAGTTTTACATGTCTCAACAACAGAATTTCATCCAACACCATAAACAATCTATCAGCGGTTGACCACCAGAAGATCAATTAGCTGAATGGTTCACTCTTCTATTTTCAAGGTTACTAACTTCATGCTTTTCATAATGGTCTGTTCTGTTTTCAAGTCTTTTTTCCTCACTTTAAGTTAAAACACATTTGGTTTTTACTATCGTGCTCAGGTGAAGTAGCACAGTTCACATTTAGGATATGGGATCACTTAGGCCTTTACAAACCTGATTTACTTTCAAGAAACTATTATTTTATAACATTGTCAAGATATGTTTCTACTAATAGCCATTCATATAAAAATAAAGTATATATAATATATAAACTAGTATGTATTAAATCAATATATATTCTGCATATTGGTTGTCAATGTAGTTATTTTAAGTATAACCCCCATTCATATACAGATTATATAGTATGGAGAAGTTAAACTTAGAAGAAAGGAGAAATTAACCGTCTTGTTTTCAAGTCTTTGATCCCCATTGTAAATTAAAATAGCAGCATTATCATGATGACCCAAAATGCAAATTTCCATTACCTGATGAAAAAAACAAAAACAAAGCAAAAAACAAGCAACTTAAATGTGGGGTGTCCATACAATGGAATTATATTCAGCCACAAAGAATAAAATGCTGATACCAACTAATATATGCATGAGCCACCAACCATTAGAAGACTGTTGAAGTTGAAATAGGAACTCAGAAAAGCTTGTACCTGATGAGCTGAAGCTGCCTTCACAGTGCTGGTATTAGTTTGGCCCTAACCACTGAGTTTAGTCAAAGTAGCCACGTCCTTTATTTGACTATTGCACACCCAGGCCTACCACAGCTGTCAGACTTCCCCAAATCTTTTTAATTACCACAAAACATAAAACATTCAAGAACGAAAAGACATGAATTTTGTGCCCTTAAAGCAAGTGAGCCCAGAACTTTTCATTGTGGTTGACAAAATGTGTCACCTTTACAGTCCAGGCACTTGATAACTCCAGCCTTCATTTTGTGCCCTGCCTAGGCAGAGACTCTTAGCTCCACTAGGGCAGCAGAGAATTGATTCTCCTCAGTCCTTAGAGTCCAGGTGTGCTTTGCTGAAATTTATCTATCAGCCCCAGGCAACGCCAGTATACCAAAATGGATGCATTTGGGGTTAAGCACCTAAGCAGCAATTTCCCTTTGAGCACTGCTATGTGATAAAGCAGTAGACTTCATTCTTCCAGTGAGATGTACTGCACAGGCTGGAGGAATAATAGAATAGGAAGAACTTCTCGTGACCATTCATCCTAGTAATTGGCTAACAGAGAACAATGGGCAGTATTCCTCAATAGCAGTATCCTGTTGGAAGCACCTACCTCCAAATCCCCTTCTTCTTCCACTGTGTATGAATGGGATGCTGGCCAGAGAAGCACACTTCTCCATTAAATGGACAAATTTGACCCCTTGAACATGAGCAACAGCAGCATAGCACCTACAAACAATGAAGAAATACATTACCATTGCTTTCTAGAATTTGTGAGGCTCTTTTAGGGTGAAAATAAGCTTTCCATGGTCCATCTTGAGGCAGTGACCAGATTGACTATGAAGACAATGTTTCTATCCATCACATGCTGACAGGAAGCACCTCCAGATATCTCTCCGAGCATTTCTAAGACTATATAAATTAAATACTGCGATGGAAAATGCAGAAAGTCTCTAAAGTATATGGCCACTACTGGAGGGACGCTTTTGCCAGGGACTTCTCTTTGCAGGTTAAGCATGCAATCTGCACATCTGCACAGGATAGTTGAGCCTGTTAACAAAAAAATTCCTAAGTTCAAAGTCCATAACTTTATACAAGGCTATTCAAAAGCTTAAATCTGCAGCTTAGTTAGACTAGTTATGCAGAAGAAAAAAATGTTCCTTCCCTGGGTAACAGTCTGGCAGGTTTCCCGCCTCCATCCCTCTTTTTTTGTTGCTATCTCTGCCCTCAGCATGCAATGTTTTTTAAGTATTGCAAAATGTCAATACACAAACAAAGGAAACTTGAAGCACCCCCTGCTATCACAAAATCTTGCTTTATAAAGCCAGAAACACTGACATGTAAGGAAACCTTATTCCCTCCTTCCCTCCCTCTCTGAACATGATTTGCTCCCCCTCCCTCTTCATATATAAATAAACAGAACGTGTCTGTGTAGTTGGTGCTTTTTCTCCTTTGGTCTTCATAATCAAGGGCTATTACAGCAATAGATCTTATCTGTGGAATGGCAGTCCCTCTGCACCTTCAGTTCAGGTTTTTGTTTATGCTTGGCTGCCATTGTGGCTGTTCCTGATAGTTTTAGGTCAGCCATGACAGACTATAGGTGACACTAAATAAACAAGCTGGGAGTCTGGGACCAGCCAGGAAGAAGTGGTACTGAGGCTCACAGTTTGATTTTCGTTGATTAATCACCCCTTATATTTAGAAGAACTTATTGTGTACAGTACCTGCTTGTCTGGCTTAGCAAATTACACCATCAACCGGCAAAGACTTAGCAAAGCTCATAAACAAAGGGAAACACGGTAGACAAGCACAGCTTACGCGTGTGCACAGTGAAGCAGCCGACTTCGGGAGCATGATCAGGATTGTTTATTTATTTTTTGAAATAGCTCATAGCTCTTTCTTCTGCTGCTTGTTATCCTGCTGTGACCTGAGTCACCTTGTCAAGCCACCTCCCAGGTCGCCCAGATCTCCACAACCAGCAGCCTAATCATTTTGAATGATAAGAAGGGCCTCAACTTGGCTCTATAGAAACTCTGCATCTCTGCATGCATCTGTGCATTTCCGAGTGTGTCCATGTGCCCATGTCCATGTGTCTGTGTCCGTGTGTGTGTGTGTGTGTGTGTGTGTTATAGTTGTCACACTTAATGAGGAAGCTACTGGACAGTTCCATGCTCTAATATATTTTCTGTTCTGCAGTCCAATTTAGCATTATCCACTGGGTTTCTATTGTGTATCAGGTACTACAGTGTTCACTGCAGACTTATCATTATCTGTCATTTTCCTCAAATGATTTCCAAACTTAAGCAAAGAGTTGTGAGTTGTGTAGTTAGCTATAAACATCTGGGAAGAAAACAATTTATTCTTTGCATTCTACATAATGTCAAATCATGTTATCAGGAATCCTGAGAAATTCTTCAATACAAATTCAGTATACATAAGATTCTGGGGTGGGGGGTGGTTATCATCTTTCAATAACAAAAGATTATGACAAAATGTACTTGAATAATTAAAAAATGTACCAAAGCCGTAACAGACAACGCATGAACCAATATTATCAGAGCTCTTCAACAGCTCACACAGAAACAAACACCATTAAAACACAGTCAGGTTTATCCAGAGATCAGCTTTTTAAAATTGAAGATAATGCTCTATTTTGGTAAGCTTATAAGAAATTGGGCCTACTTTCACTTTCCTAATGCCAAAGGGAAATAAAATGATATAATCTTTGTGTAGAGTAAGAAAAATTCCCCTGGCCATAAAGACCAGCATATTCTAAGGCAGGTCTTTTCATATTTTAATTTGTGTAAGAATCACCTAGAGATCTTTCTAAAATGAGATTTTGATTAAACAAGTCAGGTGGGGATGGAGTCTCCACTTGTAACTAATTTGGGGGCAATGAGGGGACCACACAAACAACACTGCATTGCAATGTTAGAACACATCTAGATGCTGGAAGTTGGTAGTGAGAGCAAGACACTCTAGAGGAGCAGTAATTATATTATGGTGTTATGGTGTATATATGTGGTGGGTGGTATGTGTGGGGTGGAGAAAGAGAGAGAGAAAGAGAGAGAGAGAGACAGAGACAGAGACAGAGACAGAGACAGAGAAAGAGGAGGGAGAGGTGGGGCTCAAAAATATAGCCATGCTTCAAGCCTAAAGATTTCCTTAGACAGACATAAACACTATATCCTATTATGAAATATCCTATTATGAAGGCATTACATGGTTCCTCTGGTATAGTCTCTCTCTCTCTCTCTCTCTCTCTCTCTCTCTCTCTCTCTCTCTCGTGTGTGTGTGTGTGTGTGTGTGTGTGTGTGTGTGTGTATGTGTATGTGTGTATGTGAAGAGATACAGCATTGGGGTCCAAGAGAAAGTGTATGATGCATGTATGTGAGGATGAGCCATATGAAACCGTGAATAGCAATAGTTTTTTACTTTCATCCTAACATATAACCTACCATGTGGTTGAGGAACATTTCATAAAGATGGTAATCACATAGACTTAGATGAGGTTAGCAGAGCTAAGCATGAAGCCTTGAGCAGAGGCTGAACTTGGAAAAAACAAAGTGAAATTTTCATTAGGGCATTCAAAAGAAAGTGCCACAAACTGCATGTGTGACAAATAGAGCTTTATTTTATCATAGGTTGGAGATTATGAATGTGAGGTCACTCATTATCAGAAAGGCTTTCTTCTGAGGCATGATCTTTTAGTGAATAATGATTATTTTATCTTTTCTCCAGTTGTACATGATCATCTGCCTTCTGTATAAGTCTGCCCTCATTTCATCTCCTTATGAGAAAGTGAGTAACACTGCATTAGAAGACATCAATAAGCTCATTTCAGCTTCACTGCTTTGGGTCTCCTATGTTCAAGCTCCACTCAGTGTGGGACACAATGTCCTTCTGTTGCTTTCATATCAAGATATAGAACTCTCAGCTCCTTTTCCAGAACTACATCTGCCATGCTTCCCACCATGATGATAATGGACTAAGCCCCTGAA
Organism: Arvicanthis niloticus; assembly: GCF_011762505.2. Classification (NCBI taxonomy): domain Eukaryota; kingdom Metazoa; phylum Chordata; class Mammalia; order Rodentia; family Muridae; genus Arvicanthis; species Arvicanthis niloticus. The sequence goes on along the minus strand of NC_047659.1, from coordinate 86,269,920 downwards.
ACTGTGAGCCAGCTTCAAATAATTATTTCCCTTTATAAGAGTTGCCTTGGTCTGGGTGTCTCTTCACAGTAATAAAACCCTAAGACAGACATTGGTATGAGAAACTGGGGTATTGTTCTGATAGTCTCGATACTGCTTCTGTTTGGAGGAATGTAGACTTTGGAACTGTGAATTAGGAAAGCAGTAAAAATGCTTTAACATGGTTGATGGGTCATCCCTGTAGGAACATGGAAGATATTGGTATTGAGGGTGATTTAAGCTGTGGGGTTCTAGCTCAAGAAGATTCAAAGAAGAAGAATTTTACTATAATGCCTAGAGATCATTCTTGTGATTTTTGGTGAAAAGGGTGGCTCCTTTTTCCCCTTGTCTGAAGACTTTGCCCGAAAGTAAGATGAAAAGAATTAGATTAATTGCATTGTCAACGGAAATCTCAAAGCAGCCTAGTATAGACTTTGTTTTGTAGTTCACTCTTAAGAAGAGTGTTTTGATGAAACAGAGCAAGGAAAGATATAAAATGTATGATTCAAGTGTTAAAGAGGCAACAGGAAGTAGAATGGAGCTAAATCTTGTGCTCAAGGAGATAAACAGATTACAGATATTAAATGGATTTAAGGGAGTGGTGACTTTGGAGCAAGATCTCATCTAGCTAAGATTCCATCTTGTGAAAAGGAATTAAAGAAAAGCTTGGGTCCAGATGTGGTGGTACACTCCTTTAATCTCAGCATTCCGGAGACAGAGACAACAAGCAGATCTTTGAGTTCATGGCCAGCCTGGTCTACAGAAAAAGTTCCAAGACAGCCAAACTTAAGCAGTGAAGGAAACCATGGAAAACAGAAATCTGGTGTGTATTTAACTGAATGAGTGGGCCATGTTCTAGTCATAGCAAACAGCAGAACTTGGGAGTTTCATCCTCATGGCTCTGGCTTTAGAATCAAGGATAGAAGAAAGGGGTTACAGAATCTCCCTCCACAACTAAGGAAATTTGCTGAGACCAGTCATGTAGCAAGGGTGTGCCTGCCTGGAGGCATAGAAAGGCCATTGTGTGAAACTGTGAAGTTGAGGCCTAGATAGCCTTGGCAACCCCGAGATATTGAAGATGACAGAATCATAAGATACCTGTCAAGGAAAGCTGCTAACAGGGAGTGAAATAAGCCCAAAAGAAAGAAGTGTGTTGCAGTCAACAAAAGAGAAAGGAGTTGGAGATCTGAGGAACATTTTGACATCAGACATGGCGATGCAGAATTTGGAGTTTGCCCAGGTTTCCAGTCTCGCTTTGGTCTAGTAGTTCCTTATGTGCTCTCCCTTCCATACATTTTAGAATGGTAATGTATATCCTGTGCCATGATATGTTGGAAGTATGTGATCTGCTTTTTTATTTTGATTTTATAGGGGATTATACTTGAGAGATTACATGAATCTCAGAAAAGATTTTGAACTTTGGACCTTTAAACATTGTTGAGACTATGATAGACTATGGGGACAATTAAAGTTAAACTAAATGCATTTTTCATTATGCTATGCAACAAGCCTATGGGGGCCAGGGAGTGGAATGTGGTTGTTGAGTAAGTATACCCCCCCCCCCGACTCATGTTTTTGAATGCTTGGCTCATAGGGGATAGCATTATTCAGATGTGTGACCTTGTTAGAGGAAGTGTATCACTGTTGGGGTGGGTTTTGAAGTCCTCTATGTTCAAACTCCACCCAGTATGAAGTAAAACCTCCTGCTGTCTTCAGATCAAGATGTAAAACTCTCATCTCCTTCTCCAGCACCATGTCTGTCTGGACACTGCCATGCTTCCCACTGTGGTGATAATGGAGCAAGCCTCTGAAACTGTAAGCCAGCCCCAATGAAATATTTTCCTTTTTAAGAACTGCCTTGGGTCATAGTGTATCTTCACAACAATAAAGTCCTATCTTAGACTAAAATTTTTCCAAAACATATGAAGAGTCATTTCAGTTTCTGAAGTTTGAGGCAGAGTCTCAGTCATGAGATCCAGAGCCCAGAAGAAATGTGAGGGCAACAAACAAGTTGTTTAAAAAAGCCACATGAGTGGAGGTTTGGAGACCTTCACTGGCATTTGAAAGAACAATTCAAGTGATAAGATCAGGTGGAAATCTGAGAAGAAAGGAAAGGTAGTGAGGACATTACAGATGAATCAAAGAGATATGCTGAACCTCTCAAATGAGCCAACCTCAAAGGGAATCCTTGGACCAGCACAATTATGAACCTACTAACTTGGTATTTCCTCATTAAATCATCCCTTCTCTTTTCCAGAAGAGAAATCAAATTTCAGCATCATAAACAATGTACATGTTTCCTGCAACCTTTTTCAAATTGTTCCTTCTCGTTCCCTCAGTGAGACTCCCTGACAAGTCACCCTCCTCTTGAAGATAGGGATACCTGCAACTACCAGCTTCAAACATATGAAGACAAACGGCTCTCTTCTGTTAGAAATTTGCTTTAGGAATGGAGGTCTGCAGTGGATCCAGATAACTATATTGACTTCATGACTGTTCTATTCACTAAGGTTGCACAGGAGACAACTGGTATTCTAAACATCTAATGCTTCTTTCTCACAATTCTGGAGACTAATATTTGAGATCTGGGTGTTAGCAAGATTATGTTCTTAGAGTAGATCTCCCTGGATTGACAATAGATGCTGCCTCATTTGCCCTCTCAGACAGTGAAGCAAACTGCCTGACATCACCTCTTAGATCTCCATAATAACCTCCTTGAGGTTCCAGCTCTTAATAACAGCCCACTGGAAGCCAGGACCCTAACATACAAACTTGTAGAAAGAAGGGACACACTCATCCAACAGAAGTGAACTCAGCAGTAACAGAGGGTGTGCTGCTCTAGGGTGCCACCTGAGGAATTTATTTCAGAACCTTCTGCTCTGGACTTTTATACCAAAGAAAATAATCTCAAGGTGAACTGTATGAAGCAGAGTTGAAGGTTATTATCTAAAAAATATTTTTAATGTAGACTTAAAGACATAGGCATCAAGAGATAGAGGGGAGAGTGGGTTCTCCAGAGAAGGTCACCATTTAGTGTCATAGCTATATAACATCTGGAAAGCTTTTTGGATTGTTCTATTCAAAGGGTTTAAAAGGCTGGTTTGAAATGTTTGGTATATTTGCATTAGGCAGCATTAATTGGGTCCAATGGGTTAAAAAATTAAAAGGAGAAAACATGAAGGAAAGGTGTCTATTGGTTACCTGAGAAGAGGAGGTAGGAAGAAATTAGATTGCATGGAATCAAAGTACATTCTTTCCCTGTATAAAACTGCCAAAGTATAAATAAAATGTATTTTAACAGAGGTGTTTCTTATACTTAACTGTTGTCTAAGAAACTTTTCTTTACTCAGTGAGCTTCTAAGGTGGTTTTGAGATGCATTATACAGGCTAATAGAGGGTACAACACAAACGTAGGTCACAACCATCAAAGGAATGTTTACTGGTCATAGACTACAAGAAATCCCAGCCTGTATTTTGACTACAAACATGGTTCGTGTCTTGATTGTAAGATTCTCTTGATACTTAGCCATTAGGAGGGGCTACCTTCCCTTTTCACATTGCTTTCATTTTCCATATTTTATATCTTATATTTAAAATATTTATATTATCCATCAAGGTGATAAAATGTCACACTCAATATTCTGGCAGAGGATACTATTATGAAAATGGAAGTAAATTTTATGCAAATGTGAATGGTTTAGAGTTTCCCATGGAAAACTTTATTCAGTTCACAGATGATTCCTGTTTAGGGGGATTTGGGCTTAAATACTATCATTTGGAAATTTAGTTCTATGTGAATTTACCAAAATTTCTCTTTTCTTCACAAAATAGGATAGGCAGTTTTAGCATAGGATTGTGTCTGTGATTCTGGCCTCTCAGTCTTCGCTTATAAGTATTTGGTTTTCAGCTGAGTTTTATTCCCTCTCCCTGCACTCAGTTCTGAATTCAGAAGCTAGGATGCTTGATTTCTTGCTCATTCCAGCTCTGATTGTGGTCTGGTGGTAACCCTTGATTCATCTTGACGTTCACCATTTAGCACAGGTGTCAATCACTCTGAATGGTTTTCATCAGAGCTGGGAGCATGGTAACCCTGAAGAATCTCTATTCTACTCCATCGTATCTACTGCTGTAGTCCCGGAGCCAAGGAGGCACTCTGACACATAGTTGGCATTTAATACATATTGTTGGACAGATGAATACTCTAGAATTGGCTCTTACCATGGCAGAAGAAAGTCCTGTGGTTCCTTTCCAATCACAGTGCATACTCTTAACCAAGTTCAGTTCTTAGCACCCACATAGGCAGCTCACAGCCAGCTTTAGGGATTAGACACCTTTTTCTGGCCTCCCAAGCACCCGAATACACACACACACACACACACACACACACACACACACACACACCATAATTAAACAATAAAAGTAAAATACTATTCCAAATTACATGGAAGGTCGTAGAAATACTGAATAGCAGGAAACATTCTCATAAAACACATAGACATATCATGACTCTTTCTGTAAGAGTCGAATGAAATGGACCTGTTAATCACCTGGAAAGGAGAATACTCATGAGGAAAAGTATATATTCTAGAGTATTTAGAAATGGTACAAAGTCTACCTAAAATAAGGGTTGGCACAATGGTCTCTTTGGCCATTGTCCATCTCAGCTCTTGAGAATGTTCAACTTTACTCTGAGGTAAGCTCTCACTTCTACACGATGCCCTTGTGTGCCTCATGTGAATTATTCCAATGAAGATCACAAGGACTGAGGAGAGGAAAGAGTTCAGAAAGAGAATCTAAAGACACTTGCATGCACTTGTCTCCTTAACCTCAGAAAGTAGGAAGAAAAGTCTCAACGCATAGGCAAATATCTTTATCAGACCTCCTTCTTTAGTAAAATTTTATAAAGCTATTGCTAAATTGAGGCATCTCTTAAGTCCTTTTATTTTTCTAAACTGAATGAAATTGACTTAGCATTTGTTCACCTTTTGCAAAAAGACTTGAATGGCAACTTTTTGCTTCCAAACTATGTTTTAAGTAGTGAAGCTTTTGTGTAAGGAGATGTTGGCCAGAGTAGCTGACACTAGGATAGTTTAATTAGTTCCACATTTGCCTCCTATCCAGGTCCAATAAATATGCATTCATCAGCACAGCTGCATCTCAGCATGCACATTTAAATTAAAGAGGCTTCCTTAGAGGCGGGGGCAATCCTGGCATTTCTTCCCTTTGCCAGAAGCCACATCAAATCTTGAATCAGTTGTCTTGTCAGAATTTCTTCACAGGTGTCTACATGTGACAATCACAAACACATTGTCACACATTAGATTTTCATAGTATTGCCTAATACCTAGGAATTTTCTTTAAACTATGCTAAGAGCTAGTTTTTTAATTTAAAAAGGAATTTCTTTCCTTTCTCTCTTTTAAAATGAATATATACTGATGATATTTGAAAAAGAGTTTCAAACCCTAATATCCATTGAGTTTCTTTTTCATTGTCACTCTTGGCTTTTCTAGAATAAAGCATTATTAATTTACAATAAAATAGAACCAAAACGTCTCTCCCCATATATATGTATGTGTATATGTATGTGTATGTATATGATGTATATGTATGTATATGATATATAAGTGTATGTGTATGTATAATGTATACGTGTATGTATGTATGTTCCAAATGAGAGTTAACTCAGATCAAAGAGATTGCGTCACCAAATACTTAAAGATAATATGCCTTGTACATCAATATTTTCAAAATGATTTAAGTATTTTTCCCCATTGAGAAATCCATATCTCTCAAGAAATGGGGCATTGCTCACAGGTTCTGACCTGTGCTGTGTCACTCATCCAGAGCTTGCACCTGACATAAGCATGACAGATGAGCCAACTCACTGTTTGCTCTTCCATGCAGAGGGGGTGAGCGTTCATCTTTTCCAAAGGGAGACGTGCAGCGATGAGATGGATATGCATTCACCGGGCACCTGCAGGGTTGTTATATGTGTGTCAGGCAATGGTGGCACCTGCCATGACATGGAATCAGGCCAGAAGACGTTAGAATCAACACCAAGTCATCTCAGATTAGACCCTTCAGGGAGGACTCAAAATAGTAAAGCCTGGTTAACCATCTGTATGGTCCTCTTATTGCTGTCTACATTGTGACTTTACAAAATGGCACTAAGTTACAACTGCCACCATCCCCACATGCTGTTTGTAGCATGGATAGGGCACTCAGTACATCTCCAAGACAGACAGAGGATGGATGAGACACAAGGGAATGACACAGGGGAGGGATAAGGAATGGGAAAAGAAGAGAAAGATGCTGAAGGAAAGCTCCCTTTTTCTCTTACTGTTCACGACTGCAAATTATGAGAAGGTTAATGGTTTTTACTGTCCTAAAATATACCTATGCTTGCCAGGTTCCTGAAGGTTAATTGCTACTGCTAGGGGAGCTGCCCTAATTTGTACTGCCTTTTAATGACCTTCCTATAGGCAAATGCTAGAAGAGGCCTATCTGCAGGTGTGCTGCACACCCACCAGATGATTGCCCTCCCCGGGAAAATGCTGCCCATGAGCCTGAGTTATTGGGGAGGTTTATTAGTGATTGGCAGTGATTGATATTTCAGGGTAAATGTTGCTGGGTAATTTCACATTTTCAACTGTTTTACAGAGTCTTTTAGTTGAATTTCCCATTATACTTCAACCGTTCCTTTTCTGTCACCTTGAAGTTTCTGTCCTATCCACAATGCACACCTGTAGTCCAATCCATGCCTTTGAGAGTTGACAGGAGAAATGAACATCACAAAGCAGCCAAGCCCTAGCTCCTAGTCACACTGCTTCCTCTTCTCTGGGCGATGGGACTATGTGCTTATACCCAAAATAATTGAAATGTACTGACACCTGTCTGAAAAAGGAAATTCAGGACAGAGAATTAATGTAATACTTGCAACAAAGTGGTTTCCAGTGACTGTGTAATTAAACTGACCTACATTAGGGCAACATCTTACCCTGAAAAGTAAACATTAGAAATGTGTGCCTTAAACAGAACTGTGGTGTGCTATTTCTAGGATTGGGGTGAATGACCACAACATTAAGAGCAATGTCAGTTACATAGCAAGTTTCTCTCTCACAAAAAAACAAAAAACAAACAAACAAACGACCACCCACACACATCAAAACAATGCCTTAATAGTCTTTGACTATAAATGTAAAAAAAAAAAAAAAACATTACTAACATATGACTTATTGTAGCTCCTATTTTTCTTATTTTGCTTTAAAGCAGTTCTTTCTTATGCAATCTTCTAACTTCTTAATCAGTTGACAGGGAGACATACCAATATGCCCCTGCCCCTCACCTCCAACCTTAAAGTATTCAGAAAAATAGCTAGAAAAATCATGCAGTTAATCCTATACATAAAAAGACAAGAGAGAAGACCACACTTCACTAGTCATACATGCTAATCAACTAATATTGTTTTCCTTATTGATTAATCTCTTTGGTTATAGAAAAAAATGTCTAGCCTTGAAGAGCCTTTTTATAAGGCAGTACAATTGCTAGGGGCTACATACATTATCTAATAACTCAGCAGTATAAAAAGATAGTGTGTTTTTATCGATATCCTGATGAAGATTAAGTACTAGTTCAATTGAATCAAATATTATGGCATGAAGTGGAAGTTTGAAGCTAAAACTCTTGGAGAATGCTGAGGATAAAAGGGTAGGGACAGGGTGCAACCTAGGTACAATCATTTGTAGTGTTATTTATCAACTCTCTCTTTTCTATACGCAGAACATAATTTCATTGTCCTGATAATTTAAAGAGGGTGTGTTCATGTTTTTTTGCTTTGTGTAAGAATAGAGCAGACTTACAGGTTATCATCAGGATATTGCCACTCTTTGATAAGAAATCCTAAGACTAACCTTAATGTCTGTGAATACATAGCATGAGGAGAAAATAAACTTTGTTGTGTGATAACACTGAAAGATCTAAGATAACTTGCTACTTCTACTTTGATAGTATGAATCAAAACTACATTGGTACTCTAACCAGCTGCTTATGTTATATTGGTCCCTGTTCCTAATATACTGTAATTCCTGCTCTATGATCTAAGGGAGTTCCAATGGCTTTCTTCTGTATGATTCATACTTGAAAATAGTGTTTGGGACTAGTCTAGCTATGAGTTGTCTTTAGTATTTGAAAAGTGCAGGAGTGGATGTGCTGTGGTGTGATTTTTCCCCCTCATTTGGCTCTTCATCTCCATGCAGAAGAGAGATGATTTCGGAGAGATTACACATCAGATCCAGCAAGTAGAGTATGTGTGTTCAGGTTCAGGAGCTCTCAGTGTAGAAAGTTAAATGCAACTAGGTCTCAGAGAGGAGTCTGAAAGAGACGTTAGAAAAGCAAGAAGTATAGAATCTGTAGCAGGAAGGAAAGGATTTTATCAAGACCAAAGAGCAAATTTATAGCTTCCAAAGACACTGTTCTGTTTTCAACTGGACATAGGAAAATCAACTGACCCAGAGAACATCTGAAACACTTTTATGATATGGCAATAGAAGTTGGGGTTTATATTCTTCTTATATCCTCTAGTTTTATGTGATACTAGATTTATTGAAAAACTATGGAGACACTCAGGTCGTAGAAAAGGTTAAAGGAATATAAAGGAGGGTGACTGTAAATATCATTCACAGTCCCAAGAAGAGGTAGAGATAAATTCTCCGCTCAGAAAAGAATAAGTGCTCGCTACTTCCAGAGTTTTGTTTATTTTGTATTTTCATTATGACTGTTAACATTATTTATTTTGTCACTAAGTTCATATTAAAAGCTAGAGAAAATGCTTAGATTCATTGCATAGACTATAGGAAACCAAGACACCTTAACTGAAAACACAACTGAATTCTATGTAATAAAACAATAAATTATTTTTCTATCCACATTGAGATGATATTACCAGGAGAAATAATATCAAAAAACCTAAAACCAGAACAAAAAACCAAACAAACAAAAAGATCAACCCACTAAAATAGGTAACAGAAATGCCAAAGTAGACTTGAAACACAGCCTGAAGATACCAGAACCAGGTAACACACAGAAATGAGTTAAATTATGTTTAGCAAAGATGAGGCTTTTGTGAATATGGTGCCAAAAGTAAAACAAAATAATAGAAGTAGTTATCAGACACCTGGATTACAATATGTAGTATCTGACATCATTACCATCCGCAAAATGCTAACTTAAAAAAAACAAAACAAAACAAAAAAAACAACAACAACAACAAAAAACCAACCAACCAAACAAACAAAAAAACCATGGTCCCAGAACCTCTGGAAGCTATGAGTTTGTTTGAGGATAGAATGAAAAGTAAAGGAATTGAAGATGACTTGTTCCACAGCAAGACAATTCAATAATGTGGAAAAGTTCAGCCCTGAGCAGAAAGTGGTAATTAACAGTGAGTCTCATTTAGCAGCTTTGAAGGCAGCACACTGACTTCAAGATTGCTGTAAGTGATTAATCTTTTCCTTCCATGATAAATCAAATTGAATTTCTATGTTTGGAATCACTGAGTACTGATGAGCCCCAAATCTCCCTTTAAATCCATTTTATAAAAAATTCTTTGCTTCTTTTCCTTCTATTCATCATTGTAAGAAATGTTCTTCAGATTGGGGCGAGTTCAGTCTGGATTGATTGCTTGTTTTAAATAGCTCTTTCATTTCCTTTGGGGGGAAATTGTATTTTTAAGAAGGCCTGCTCTGAAGTATAATGCAAGATCACAATTCAGGGCTTCTCTTATATTCTCAAGAAAGAATATGAAATGAGACACCTACAGTATCTGAAGAGAGTTCAGGTTTCTCTCAGAAGACAGATTTTGTTCTTTTTTCTGTGTTGGGCATGAGAATGTGGAGTATGTATGTGTACATTTGTAAGCCTTTAAAGACAGAGGGAGACAAGGCAATGGTGCATAGAAGCATGAAATATGAAGCACTAAAGAACAGAATATATCCTTATAGGGAAAGAAGCTTTGACAAAGAGAAAGAAAGACTTAGGCTGGCAGACAATGAAGTGGGAGGTTGCATGCTTTCAAAGGTTAGTAACTGAATGCATTCTGGATTTCCAAAAATAGAAAAAGAGGAAGATATAGTTGTTTAAGAATCTTATACTCAGCTAAGAATGGTATTTTACTTAAATAATGCAATCCCTATGGAGAAAAGAATTTGAACCTCTGCATTAGTTTTGAAATACATCTTCCCCCAGGAACAAGTTCTAAATCCATCTGACTTTGTGAGTCTCCTCCAGACCTACCAAGGGACTAACTAAAGGGTAGTCTGTGAAGAAACATCTTTATTGAAGGGTTTCATAAGATCTACAGAACCAAATTATTCTGAAGTTTGAATGGATTTAAATGAGTCCCTGAAGCTCAAGACTCCAAAACAAATTCCAGCTCTTGCAGTAGCATTTGAAAGATTTTGTGCATAATGTTCAAACATTAAAATGGTGACCAGCTGTTCTTCTTGATATGGTCCTTGCCAAGGCCAGAACAAAGAAAAGGATCTAAATCACAAAAGAGGAAAATGTTTCTTAAAACATTAAGAAAAACTTCCTGCTTCAACTTGGTGAGAAAAAAATTCTTACTGTGATGTAAAAAACAGATTCTAAGCAGATCTTTATCATGATCAACTAGAAGATAAGTTACAAACAATGTATGAGCTTCAATATCCTTTTCGAGAAAATTGAGTCATACCAGATTCTCACTCAAATCACTATATCATGACTGGTGGAGTTATACCTAGAATCTACTCTTCTAGGCTCCATCTATCTTCCTCACACACCATTCATTTCTAGCCTGGGTAACAATTTTGGTACAGCATGAGAGAAATGAAGGTTTGCTGGGGAAGAGTTGGTTAAAACTCTGATTCCAAACAACCAGCCTCACTGTCAAGCCATGTTGGACAATTCTTGAGAAAGTGAAAACTGACACTTGATTTTGATTTGAAAATGTTGAATGAGTACGGATAAGTGAACAGAGAGACAGTAAGACCTATGAGATGAGAGCCACACTTCAAAGTGAAAAGGAGTCAGTCCCCATAGGTTGCTAAAGTAGATGGTCTTGGGTATACTTGAAAGGTTTGCTAGAATACAAGCTTCAGTCGGGACAGGAGTAGAAAATGCAAAGAGGAGTCAAGTGTAATCATTTGAGAATTGCATCATTGGTAACAAGGAATACTCCAAAAGGCAATCCTTGACATAGATCTACAAGTGTCTCATGAAGCAAAGAACTAATACCTTCTTGTGGGTTATGGAGAGGACCTTACCTACATTAGATCTTTCTGTACTCAAAATCATATTGCTTTCTTCCACCCCACATTGGAGAAGACAGAAGCAGAAATAGCACCCAGAGTAAATAAATAAGTAGAGGCATAAAGAGGGCCCATGGGTGAGAGTGCTTGCCACCAAATCTGATGACCTGAGTTGATCCCCAAGACCTACATGGTAGAGAGAGCAAACAGACTTTACATGTGACCTGATTTCAACACACCTGCTGTGACCTGTGCACGCACATACACATGAATGAGTGTACGAGTACACACATTCACAAGTAAATAAAAAGTAAATTTAAAATAAATTAAGGAAGTTTTTTTTTTTTTTAAAGGAAATGCTGAAAGATGAAGGGTGAAGGAAGGAGAGGAGAAAACTGGTCCTACCTTGACCTTTAAGCATGGATTAAGTTGGGGGCATGATCAGGAACAGAGAGTTTGAGATTGTGCAGGAGATTAAGTTTTGACATTCAAGTGGATTTATAATTTTTAAAATAGTGGAGTAGAGTCTTGTTCAGCAATGACTCATACCACTCTGCCTCAGGGAGGAGTACATCTCCCTGCTTATTTATTCAGGCTGATTGAAAGTGCACAGGTAAATGTTCAAAACTCCAGACATCGGTTAGAAGCATGAGTGTTTTGTCACCTTCTAAAAGCTCTTGTTCACACAGCAAGAAGAACACATCTCGGAATGTCTCTGCCACTCTAGCTAGAGTTCTCCAAGGAGGCAAATGAAATACAGCTAGGTCTTACTAATGTGGCTCCTGTGGGTGGTACTAAAGACTCTACAACCTGGGGCCACTATAATAAACTATCATAGGTCACTAACACTAAAAACTCACTTCTCTCACATGTGGAAACTGGATGTTGAAGATCAGTGGGCCAGTATAGTTGAGGTCTGGTGAGATTTTCTTCCAGGTTATAGTCTACAGTTCTCCCATTTTGTCCATTTATAAGAGAAAGAGGGAAGGAACGTTTTCTGAGATCCCTTTTGGTGAGTATTAATTTCATTCACTAGTGTTCCACCTCCCAAATCCTTACTCCTAATATCATTTTCCTTGAGGGATGAAAATACTCAGTCACTCTAAGCTATCCTGGACAGTTTGAAGTTGAAAACAGCCACTCAGCAGAACGGCATGCCTGTGGGCGTGAGAATCGATGCTATTGTCTTGAATTTGGAAATGATTATATACATCACTATTGTGACAACAGCTGGCTAGGATCAATACCAACATATTCCCATAGATTAAAAGTCAAAGAGAATAAAAATTTATTCAATGAAAAGTTCCTTTCCCTCTTCAGTGAGCCCAGCCAATAGCTTTCCCTGCTCAGCCTCAAATAATTTTATTAGTTCCTTGATATTCCAAGCAATATTTAGCTTTTCCTCTATGAGTAGATTATTATATTTTCATTTTTCTTCATGTAACATTCTTTAGTATATTAAAATCTCCTTCTTTTGCCATACATAGCATCCAGTACATTACTGTTTGTATCATATTTTCTAGTATATCTGAAAAGTGACTGAGTAAAGTCAGGCAGTGTTCTTACGATGATGTCCAGAGATGGTCATAGAAAATTGTGGGAAGGAGCCTGAAAGGCTGATTTAAGAGAGAACGGTTTCTTGTTTTGAACCCTACTGAGCTGGTTGTCTGGGTGAGGCAAGTCAAAATTGAGTTAAGTGACTTAGTGTCTTGCAGGTAGTAAGTATTCAGTTTACATTTAGTATTACAATAACCATGTAATCACCTACACCCTCTCCTCTCAGATTCTCCCCAGTCCACAGACAAAGGCAGCATTACTGACCTTCACATTCTCCCCTCCTGTTGACAGCTCTCTCACATGGACTTCCCTAAAATATACTTAGTGTTTCCTTTGCTTTTCTCTCTCCCTATCTTTGCCTGCAGTGACATTACACAATCAAGAACTCATGGGTTCTTTCCAACCCTTCTGACTCTATTTGTACCCTCATCCATCCCTTCATTGTTGGAGTGTCACATGGCTCTGCCTTCCTGGTACCTGTGTGGTATCAGACAGATATGTTCAGTTCTGAGCTCTTCTGCAATCAATTGCCCCAAGTATATTAAATGGGAAGAATTGCATACAGCTCAGTGAAATTTGGTAAGGTTAACTACAATACATATTAGCCTATGAATACCTTTCAGCTGTGCAATCTTCTCTTCTTCATTCTTTTACTGATACTTTTCTGCATTTTATTGTTTTCATCCACCACCACTATGTGGATGAAAGCTCTCCCCAAGTCTCTATGTAAAGCTCATTTCTATTTTACAGATGGACTATTAGAGTCTCAATTGTCTCCACGTATCGAACAACATATCGATATTACAAAAAATGGCATTGACAGTTCAAACCAGTCTTCCTTGTCCATTCATTCCACTCCTCTCCTCACCTTGACCTCTAACCTCCATAAATGACACTACTAACTTCATTCTTCAACTCTTCAGTCAGTGACTCTTCTCTCATTACTGATATTGTCATTCATTTGCCAAGTCCACACATTATATATATATATATATATATATATATATATATATATATATTACTTTTGCATTCATGCACACACACGTTTTACAGGCACAGTGTCATTTTCTCAGTTCAACCTCACCCATACTCACGGTATTCTCATGTCATCTTCAGTAGCAATAACCTGTGGAAATTATGTGCATGGCTCAGTAATTTTAAATGCATGATAATAAAATATTATCATTAACATTCAACATTATTTTCTTATATTTTGCCTAAAGTCATGTCAAAATAGCACTTAGAAGACACTAAACCAGAAAATGAGTAAAATTTTATAGATGATGGCATTATTGGGAAGAAACAATAAACTAATGACTAGGATAATCTGAAAACTGCATAGTAAAATTTTTTTCTGACAATAATGATTTGTAAGCCATAATTTATCACATTTTTTGAGACACTGTTGACTTTGACTGTATAACCCAATTTGATTTTAAACTTCTAATCAGTCCTCCTGCCTCTGCCACATAATGTCTGGAATTATACACATGTGACAGCATATGCAGCTATGAAGAATTATTTTATAGAAAGAAAATTGGAGTCAGAATCTTATACTGTGGCTTAGATAATCTTTAATGTTTGACCAATTGTGTGATTTTTATATTTCTAGGCCAACTCCATTACCTTTAATTAGTTGCTATTTACTTAATTTTACCTAGAATATTTTTTGTTGTGTGGCTTTTTTAGAGAACATTTGGTAACACAGGCTAGCCTGGAACTTACGATGTGTCCCAGACTAGCTTCAAAATCATAATTTTAATGTCCCAGTCTGAAGTACCACCACACCTGGCAGTAGACTATGTTTTAACTTGTTTTCTTTTGACTATGTCAGGCTTCTTATTGTCTTCTATGAAGTGAATGAACATAGGGGACTCACTGGTTCTTTGTGGACATTCATTGTATTTCCATTGCAAGGAGAGGACACCATCAACACTAATCATAGTAACTTGTGGGTATTCTAAAATGAAGATCCTACTGGCCCAACCAAAGGCATGAACATTGTAATTCTTCACATTAAAAGCATTTAATGTCCTACCAGGTCACAGAATTAAATTTGATCCAATTTTATTTCAGAATTTCAATTTGCTCTGCATCCTTTTTTTTTTTTTTTTTTTTTTTTTTTTTTTTTTTTTTTTTTTGTAGAAAGAAAGAAAAGCAATTGCAGTATTTTGAAAAAAAAAAAAAGGGAAGATCTAGACTAGTAATACCCCCTCTCTCAGTGCCTTTTTCCCTCTCTATCTCTCTCTCTCTCTCAAGAAAAGAGGAAAATTTATAGCTTTTAGTGGTTGTGAAAACCAGGAAATAATAGAGAAATCATGCATTCTGCAGGAATTCTCTGGAGTGTATTAAATTAAACTGACAGCGTTGATATCACTATTCATGTTGAAATAATTAGCAATTCTAAGGCTATTAATGGTGTATTGTATCACTGTTTTAGAATTGGTAGGATGAATGCAAAAACCTTTTGGTGACTTTTGCTCCCACTAAAATTTAATTAGCCTCAGTTACTGACCTCATGTTTTATGTAACAGTACACTTCGCAATGATCTCATAAAGAATTGAAGTTTGGGAAGAAAGTCATTCTTACTTTAAAAACTAGCATCACATAAAAGTTCTCTGAGTGTTTTTTAACTACTTTTGCAAAGTATTCTTATAATTGCTAACATTACCTATGGGACTGACTGACTTTGAATTTAATTGAAGTAAGAATGCGTCTATTTGACAAGGTCACTTTTTAAATTGGAGCGGCAGTACCTTGCATTACAGTTCTGATTTTTTTCCTTTCTAAATTAACTATGATCTATAAAATTATCGATAAAGCATAATACCTAGATCATCAAATATTAACAACGGTTACAAGAGAAAAAAACTACCTTTAATGCATATAAAATTTATGGATAGAAGTGATTTCTACTAGGCTGGGAAGGCAAGGTCTGTGCAGGCGACATGGTAAGTTTCAGAGACAACTCTGAACCTTCTCAGTGTTTCACCAGATCAGTACTTAAGAATAGTGAAGAGTAGGAACCAGTAGCCTTGGGGCAGTAGTGTCTAAACTAGGGTTCCTACCGTACCTCACAAATCTCTCATGATAGGTATTAAAATATTTAAAATACAAAGAGGTATGCTTGCATAACTTGCTATTATTAAATAAGATAACTCGAGTTTATGCATCAACCCAACCTCTTCATCTGAGACTCTCTTCACTGTACAATGAGGAATTATTAGACGTGTCCCTTTTCTGGTTCCATCCAGTCTCTACAGAGATGAGAGGGTTGTGTGGTTCTTATATAGAGCCATATCATATTAATCTATTAAATCATAGTGGATGGCTGCTGCTGTTAGAGCCTGTGAAACTTATTTTTAAATTGTAAACAAAAGTACATAATTTCATTTAAACTTCATTTAAAGGCTATGAACAGATGCATAAAAAAGCTGAAGAATGCCCAGGGAAGCAACCCTTGTCTAATCGAAGAAAACTATCCAGATAGTCATAGATGACTGGAGTCAGTCAATCAAGGAGGACTTGTAAAAAAAAAAAGGGGGGGGGGCAGGTTCTAAGACTAGACTAGAGTAGAAAATGCAATATGGAAGGTATTTAGGGGGAGAGAGACTGTTGTGGAAGAGTAAGTCCTTACCTGATGGCTCCTTCAGGAGGAGCCTAGTAATCTCATAGTCATGCATCCCTATTACACCTCCCTTGAAGACCCTTGTGCAATAAGTAGCTGGCATTTATGCATGAAGAAGATGAGATGCACACTTGTCTTCCAGAGGCATAGATCCTAAAATAGAAGTAAAACTGGGCTCCACTCAGGAAGGTTTTAGAAAATTCCACAGATGCCATCCCATAATCCAGGGCATCCTGAGAAGTACAGATTTATCTGTGGAGACTCTGGACAGACACATGCATGCTTTCTGGGCTGCTTGTCTTCTCTTTCTTGGGTAGGACAGAGTTATATTTTCAAGTTCGTTTTTGTGATCACTACAAGAAAGTACCAGAGGCTGGAGCTCAAGCTTTGTGATGCAGGAGGCATTGCTGAGTGACCTCGAGTTGTTCACCTACCTTCCCAAGTCTCATGCTTCTCTACTTCAAAGTTAGGATTCCATGTGCTGTCTGTAATGTGGACTGTCACTGTCGCATTATTCATGAAGGAAAACACTACACACATTAATGATTCACTTCTGTTAATATTCACTTAGAAACAAAGTTCACCATACTTACGCACAGCATTTTCATACCATTTAGAGTTTTCTTGTATACTGGTACTGAACCATGAAAATGTCCCTTACAGACAAGACTCATAGTGAAATTTTGCCCTTGCCAGACAGAAATCACGGACCTAGACATGTGCAAACAAAGGCATGTCCAAGCAAAACCAGATAGATTTGCTAGTTTATTTAGAAGACTTCTCTCTCACTTTTAACAAGAATTTACTAAAACCCTTAATAATTACTTCTAAATGTATACATAAATGACCCACTCAAGACAGGTATTTAAAATGGTCTTTTCATTGTATATCTGGATTCTCTTCTCTTAAAAAAGCTTCTCAAGAAGATTAAAGAATTCCTGCAAAGAAAAGTTAATGTCTCTGAGGAAATTCCAGTGGGATGGTCAGGAAAAGTGTCTTTAACACAGTTTAGATGGTACAATATAACCTGAGAAAACATAGATGATATTCTAATCTGAGATCTACATTTAAAACATGTGTATAGACACATACAGATCCTTTAACCACAAACTTTCTAAATGGCTTTTCAAAACTCAGAATTTAGACTAAAGAACACTACAATAGGTAAAGTACTTGCTGTGTAAACACGAGAACAAGTCTGGATCCCTAGCACCCCAGGGAAGGCATAGCAAATACACACCTGGGATCTCAACACTGGGCGATAGAGATGGAACTTGAGGTGGATTTCAAGGGGTCACTGGCAAACAACCTAGATAAAATGGCAAGTAATCTCCAAGTTCAGTTAGACACTCTGTCTAAAGAAGTGATTGACAACATTTTAGTGTCTGCCTCTGGTCTCCATATACATCTTCATATTCACACACACACACACACACACACACACACACACACGTATGAGAGACAGAGAAAAAGAGAGAGGTACAGACAGAGCACTTGCATCAGAATTTTCCAGTGCTCAATGCCAAAATTAAAAAAAAATAATGCTTTATATTGTCTGACAAGGGTTTTAGGTGACAATTTGAAAATGAAGCCTTGGAGTTGCCAGCAGTAGTCAAATCACATTTCCTAACCCTGTCCCCAAACACAGCCAGGGAAACCTCTTGAAAGTAGCTTATTTTACACCATAGCCCTAGGTTAAACCAAAATAATCCAGGAGGAGGAAAACAACAATCATAACAAGAAAAAAATTCCCACAGTGAGCTACACACCCCAGATGCCCAGACCTTCCATGGATCTTAATGAGGGTCAGAGGTCACAGCTAAAGAGCCTGGTGAAACAGTGAGAACCAGATCCTGTTTCCATTTTAATGCCCTGGTGTTTATGTTTGGCTTCTGCAAGGGAAAGGCCCAGACAATTCCACTTCCAGGGAGGCCAGCAAAAACTGGACTGGGGTAGCAGTTTGACTGAAAAGTGGCGGCAGTGTTCATGGGACTAAGGATAGCCTCTATTCAAAATTAAAAAAAAAAAAAATTAAAAAAAAAAAAAAAAAAAACCAGGACTGCCAAAAAGGACACTGTTGGCTGAGTGTCCTTACACATGCCTGACCTAAAATTAAATCACATTATGAAAATAAAGACCATTGTCTTCAATCTGCCCCTTACCTCTCCACCCACACACCTCCAGAGAAGGCTGTTGGAGTTTAAATTTAGTACCAATGTTGGTTACATAACAGTCACCAGCCACCTTAAACTCTCAGTCCCTCAATTTGTCAGCCTGCCCTTCCTATCACACTCTGGTAACCGTCATCTAGTAAAGCTGCCTACACTGTTTATCTTAGGGGCTGGCATTGTAGTTTATCACTAATTTTGCACTACCTGATTTTTGGAGCATTTAACTTTTGTAAAAATGTATGACTCAACAGCACAATATTCCTTTGTATGGAAAATGTTACATTTTCACCCACCAACCATCACCCCTTTCTCAACTTCTGAACCTTTGATGACCTTGGAAACTAGATCCAAATCAACACTTTCATTCATTTCCCAATCTTATCATTGCCAGATAACTTTAACTTGTCTTTTCCTGGCTGGGCCTGACTTGAAATCCTGAAAAAACAGTGTTCATCCTAGGAAGAAATCCAATGGCGATAGGAAATGCCATACTCTTGCCCTGTCCTGGAGTTGCTAAATGTCTACTTGGTTCTGGACAGGGTTCAGGATGAAGCTTCAGTAGTTGTTCATTTGTTTTAGATCTAATACTAAAACAAGCCAAAGGCCAGGTGACTAGTAATGACCAGGAGGTTTACTAGGTAGGTATTTACTCAGTGAACTTAGCTATGAACTTTCCAACCATTAACTCCTTTGATCTGTTCAATGGTCCCACTGGGGAAGTTACTATTAGTCTTTATATTTTATGATGAGAAAACTGTGGCTTAAGGCAGCAAAATTTACATTTACAAAACTAGAAATGACTAATATCAGGTTTCCAATCTAGTGTGATCACAAAGCTTAACAGTTGATTATCGACTCCACAGCATCTTCTGTTAGTATATATTGGGTGCCAGAATCTCATGCAAAATCAACCACCTTCTCAAGATGCCATTTCTTATGAAATAGGTTGAATGAACACACACACACACACACACACACACACACACACACACACACACACAATTTCCTTCCCAGGTAGCTCCTAGAAAGAAAACAGGTTTAAAACTACTGATTCTAGGAACATACGTCAGTGGATTTCATAAACTATGCATGCTTTAGTAAGATATAGGCTTTGTAAGGAGATGCTCTGTGAAAACATTTTTATGTTATTTTTCCCACTCTTTCACTGAACAGAAACACTAAGTGCATACTACATTCCTGAATCAGTAACAGCTTTTTATAAACATCAGACAAGCTCTCTGGAGTCATGAAGCCTAAAGACCATTTCCGTGACTCTCCATGTGTACAGTGTCCTGTGCTCAACATGAACCACCTCTGTATCATGAAATGATGGGAGAATATCGAGGATGGAATAATTAAAATTTTTATAAGGATTGCTGACTTTAACCTTTTAACTCCTGTTTGGTTCAAACATGATTATAAATCACCCCTTGAGTGATTACCTGTACACAAAGATATACGCTCTATGCCTTTCCCTACAAATATATCATTACAGCTGCCCGCCTTTAATGCTGAACACCTTTCTCTATATGGTTTGAAGTAAGAATATAATTTTAGGGGCCAGAATGGCTCAGTGATTAAGAGCACTTGCTGCTCACATGAAGACCACAGTTCAGACTGCAGAATGCATGTTAGACATCTAAACAGATATACACAAGTACAATTCAGACATATTCATAACTACTATTAAAATTTTAAATACAATATTAAATTTTAAAAAGGCCAGGTATGGTGGCACATACCTTTAACCCCAGCACACACGAAAGACAGAGACACATAGATCTTTCTAAGTTCCAAACCAGCCAGTTAAGGCTACAAAGTGAGACTGTGGGAAATAATACTGCCTATGAATAGAAAAAATACACCTAATTATCTTTGCTAATACTAGTGATAAGTCTGTACTTAATCCAATGTTTGAGAATATTTTAACCCACCACAAAGAGACTGTTTAGGTTGGCTAAATCCCTGATTCCCTGATTAAGTTCTCAATTCTGACTGGGTTTATTTTCAGCTTCTTGGTGAACATAAAGTAAACTTTCAGTTATACCCAACCCCCACTTTACCCTCCCCGCTAAAAACAGACCCAGAATGTTTGCTATTTATAACCCTACATGCATGATTGGCCCTCGGAATGTTTTACAGATTGTCATGGACTTTACACTGGTTCTTCTATAATTCGTCTTTGTTTCTGTGCTAGCAAACAGGAAGTAACCTAGCAAGCAACAGTCATGAATTAATTCTTAATTCCAGAAGTAGAAACTGTTGATCAAAATAAAATCACATATCCAAGAGTATACAGCTGATATAACTTTTAAAAGATCCATTTCTGAAGTTCTTTTCCTCTTTATTAATCAGTTTTGCTCCCAGTTGATTCTCATATCATCTTAGATTTATTTACTTTTAAAAATAAAAAAATGATACACTTTTACTTATTTATTGACATATTTATGGTACCAGTGATTGCACCTTGTCCTTTGTGTTGCTAGGCAATCACTCTATGGCTGAGCTATATCGCCAGCTCAAAAAAATGCATTATAAATATCTATTTTCTTAAAATGAAACATACACATTTCCAATCTTCTCCTTTTTTCCTTTTAAGTCAATATGGCTATTTAAAAAATATACCTAGATCAGCAATCTGTCAATTTTTTTCTTATTGGTTATTTATTTACATTTAGAATGCTATCCCTGTCATAATTTTAAAACAAGAAAAATAAACATGATGTTTTAAAGTAATGATTCAGAGGTAATATTCACACACACATACACACACACACACACACACACACACACACACACACACACACACACATACACACATAGCTACATCCTCCTTTGAGTGGCTAAAATGGGTGTTATCTACCCAAACCCAATCTAGGATCTTTTGTTCAATTGGGAAAATAACTGTGAACAATTTGTCCCACAGGGGACAAATTGGTTGCCAAGTAACTCCCAACAGAGTCTGAGTGATCTGCCTGGACCAGAGAAGTAGAAAAATGGGCCTGAGAACTTTCTCACTTTGAGTTTTAGTTGTTCTTCAAGCAAATATGTATTTACCACCTTCTGAATGCTTTCCTTTTCCAAATACCACTTCTCAATTAAGCCTAGCAACAGGGAGCATATTTAACAAGTCTACACAAAATAACATGAGCATCATCAAGTCTAAGGTCCATTGCCTAGTGTCTTCTGATTGTTCAATACTGGGAATTCTAGAGAAAATAAGACAGACAGGCTCTCAGCAACTGGGGACCTCAGATGGAGCTGAAAGAGAACTGTCTCGAACAGTTGAGCAACATTTGTTCAATAAACCATTCTGCAGTTACACTGAGAGAGTTTTTATAGCTTTACTAGATCTCAAAATTAAATTCTAAGAAATAAAATGAAGGGGAACTCTGTAAGTTGCTGTATTTCTATTTGAGTTTGCATTTATTTCAATTTTCTGATATTGTTAGTCTTTTATAAATGAAGGTCAGAGTGCTTAGCATTTTCTAGGAGGTAGTCTTGAAAATCAAATTGTATTACATTTATCTATGCACAACTGCTTTCAGCCCAAGAGAGGCACATTACTGTAAGTTTTTTTTTTTTTTTTAAAGAATGTTTAGGTTTGAGACAAACATTTAAATAAGTATGTCTTACCATGAAAAAAAATATGTGTTTGAATAAGTTAAACACTTTCTGTTCTCCAAATCTATGAGAAAGCTTTTATAGTTTACATATATCAGATAATATCTTTGTGGAGGGGGCCAGTATCTATTTCATTGTCAGAGTGATCCAAACTTACTGAAGCTTTTTCACCTATAATTTGATCTAAAAATAATTTGTATTTCTGTTAAGTGTATGTGAAGGCATGTTAATGAAAAAGAACTAATGTTCACCTTTTAAAAAGAAACACATTCCCTCTACCCCTTAACTTATTAAAAAGTTACGCTGCCTTATTGATATTAAAAATGATATCAAATTTAAGGTCCCATGAAAGCTGAACAGATATTCACAAAGAAAATAGCTTTTGACTATTTTGGGATACTTTTAGTACCAAAAGCTTCTTTTTGTGTTTGATTAATTGCTTTCTATGGTGGTCTTTACTCTGGAAAAATACATACGTAATTTCTTATGTACTTCATCCCCAAGAAAGCAAAGTTACTTATTTCCTACGTATACATAAAGATTTGTTTTGTATTAAATTGGGTCAAATTATAGGACTTTAGAAAGTATGCCTTTTCAGAGGGTATGGCGAGTAGGCTCCTGAAAGTCTCTCAGATAGATAGCACAGTGGGAGGGAAACAGAATGCCCGTCTGCTTTCCATTAAAGTTATGTTCTGCACCAAGTTTGATTGCAAAACATCTGGCAGTCTTTTCTCTGATAACGTACTTAGCTCAGTAGGATGGACAGTGCTCAGCCTTTGAAGCTCCCTATAGTTCTTAAGTGGGGGGAAAAGAAGACGATAAGAAGCGAAGTTTTTTGCCTTCTATCAAAAGTAGCAAAAGATGTTTATTTGTGTCCTTTTCTTACTTTCTTTATCTCTGATGTTCCACTATTCCCTGTTCAGTAGATAGGGAATAAGAGAAACTGTTAAGGACAGTGACCAAAATACTTTATCCATGTCGGCTGTCTAAAACCAGGACTTTCCTTTCATGGCTGAAAAGGAACCAAAAAGTGATGGGAGTTTGTGATTGTGTCTTTAAACGCCTGTATGGGTTGAGAACATGTCGGGTAATTTGAAATGAGAGTAAAAGCAGAAATATTAGAAGTGAGAAGGTTTGAAACCTGTTACATTTGTTTTTTTCTGACGATGACTTTAAGAATCATTTATTTTCTAAGGTGTATTTCTACCCTTTAACCACGTTATCATTTCCAACAGGACAAGAAAGGCTTATTTAAATTAAGAGTCGCATTTGAAAACTGGAAGGAAGTGTACAGGTCACAGACTCAACTTCATTTTTTGAGTAAAGATGAAAAAAACTGTTCTAAAGGCACCCAAGACTTTCAGTGGCACACAGTTAATCAAGAATATTTAATGAGGTTTTCAAGAAACGTATAATAACCTACTTTTTATGACTAAAAGTGTGCTTATAAAAGCAACAGAGAAATTACTACTAACTGTATTGATTATAAATTTGCATTTGAGAGTCATAGGAATCAATGTAAAGAAAGCCGGTATTGCATATTTACTGTCTTTTAAGAAAATGAAAGTATCTCCAGAAGTTCCTGGCTTAATGAATCACATCTCTGGTGGATGAATGGCTATGGGAATCACATCATCAAAGAAGTCTATAGCTCAATGAGCTGGAGAGGTGGCTCAGTGGGAAAAAATACTTGCTGAGCAAATGGGATGACTTCCCACATTAAATTTGGGCAGGCATGGCAATTGTCTATAATCCCAGTCAGTAGTCAGAGGGTAGAGACAGGAGATCTCTGGGACAAGATGATGCTGGACTAGCATTGTCTGAAAGCTCTGTGTTTAACTACGGTCCCTGATTCAATAAGTAACAGGGGAACCATCAAGGAAGACACATAATATGAACATCAGGTTTCTGTATGCATATGCATGCTTAGGATTATTCACTTACACACATACGCACACATCCACCCTTCAGACACACACCACACATACTCATAGGAAAATTGTTAATTTTTTGCAAAGTCATCTACAGAATTTGATAAATTGTGGGAAATTTTCAAGGGTCTAAAATAATTCCACTCAAGTGCTTTGCACTGAATTCTGGCTTGATTCATACAGAAAATTTTCCTAGAGGATTGGAAAGCCTTGAGATCGTTCAGTGTCCACTTAGTGAATACTTAATCTTTGTCAGGTTTTATTTTAGCTGTTTCCCATCCATAAACCAATCTCATCCTTTCAGAAACCCTCTGAGACACCCACTATATCTTCCCATTATACCAATTAAGAGACTTGGTGTTTGACTTGCCCAAGTACATGCAGCTAGTAAGGGCAAGAGGCCTTCACCCTGGCTTCAGAATCTTAAGCCTCTGCCTGCTACTAGCTAGTAACAATACCACTTGACTCCCTAGCAGGTTGCTCTACTCATGTGTGCTATATCCATTCAACCCCTAAAGCTATAAGTGGCTAAGTACTTGGTGATACAATAACATGGTTTTGTGAATGAATAGTGCTGTCTTCAATGCCATACAACAAAAATAGCAGAAAGTTACTCATAAGGCCCTAGGATCCATGCTGAAGAGAAGCCTGTTTCTTAGACGAATCTTTGCTAAAACTAATCAACCCTTAGGAATGCTGAAAAGGATGGTTTTCTCCCATCTCTGTAGAAGAGACCAAGAAACAAAAGTCAAGTTCCATAGCTTGCAGTGAAATAATTCACCATAGAAAAGGCTCCTGACACCACAGGGAAAAGCACTTCTGCTAACACTTCTAAATGTCCCTTAACCAAGCTCTCCCTACTTACTTTGTAATGATTGCATGTTTTCCCTTTGGGCCTACTAAAGTATTTAATTGCAATTACACTCATTTACATAGCAGATGAGGCTAATTGCTGGTATTAGTTACCAAATGTATGCTTGTATTGTGAGGGTGAAAAAAAATGCCCTACAGAAAAGAAAACGACTGTGCCTTTAATTAAGGAGTTATGAAGTCAGAATGAGCTGGTTCCAAGATGTAAATATGAAATTGAGGGCTTTCAGAACTCTATAATGGGTTTTTATTACTCCATCTCACTTCCTTGATTACACACAATGTTTAGAGACTAAAGATAAATACAGTGCAATGTTCACGGGGCTGACCTGATTGCTAGGCACGCTCTCTCACACATAGATTGAAATAAATGCAGTTGTCTTGCAAGCCCATGATAAATGGTGGGTTATGAGTACCTGGTCTTCATTTACTTGGCTATTCAGTTGCTAATCCTGGCCTCGCTTGTTGTAGAAGCAATGCTGCCATCCTCAAGTACACACAATTCAATTTCTAGGCATGATTTTTGCATATGCAATGTCAAATAAACAAAGACAGCATAAAACTGGGGGCAAATTCATTGGGAAAGCCAAAAACTCGGAAAACTACTTTTTGTTTTGTTTTGGTTTTTTTAACTTAATCTTCCTAGGCTAATTTCTGTGTTAGAATCGTAATGCCTAAAAATGGAATTTGTTGGACTGTACTTTAAGGAAGTTGATAATCTCATTATGAGACAAAATTATGCCTCTGAAATGGTCTGTGTATGTATATATGTATGCATACTCAGAAAATATGCATACATACCTACTCTCATTCTGTCTGTGTGTACACAGACAACACGCACACACACACACACACACACTCATGAGTACATGCCCCTACCATTTTATACCAGAAAAGATTTATTGCAGAGTGGTAGCCTACACTAAAACATGACAGCATTTAGTATTAACTATAAACTAGTTCAGGGAGTCAGAGAGATAAGTTGTTAGAAGAAAAAAATCTCTCTGAAAAGTCCTTAAAGAAGCATCTTCTCTTAACAAAAAAATTTCAGGGGACAAACAGACTAACTTTTACCTATTACAAAGCTGCCACTGGGAAGATTTTTGTCCTGCTTCTCATTTGTTTTGCTTCTTTGTTCTGGCATCCCACAACCTCTTACACCTTGTTTTAAAGATAAAATATTGCTTTGAAAAGGGAAATGAACTTTTATGACCTTAAAATATACTTGCTGTGCTAATTTTCCCTTTACTGAGTGCTTAGCTATACTAATATTAGACTGTGCAGCATTCGGCTACCTACACAGTTCACTTCATGAAATGAATCTGGCTGTCAGCCAAGCTCCCACATCTTCTTTTTATGAAAAAAAATGAAGAGGGGAAAAAGTATGTGATGGGGAAGAAGAAAGGAAGGTGAGAGGAAAGGATGGAGAAAAATGCCCTGGCTAACAAAGCATGCATTCCCTGGGTACCACTGCCTTGCCCTTCTCAGTAAGTATTCTCTTTGGTGAGCCAGTCCCAGGAGGAACAATGACAGGGTCAGCGAGTGCTATTTTTTAAACTTGTGTGAAAATTCATTTTGTCTTCCATTCTATTCTCTGGGCACTCAGGCAATGCAATCATTAGTCTCTGGTGCCAAGTGTAAACAGGACATCCTTTCAGATAGGGAGGTCCAGCTGGCGAGAACACACAACCTCTGCTTTTTGCCCTGTTTGGGAAATCATCCCCATTCCTTTCACAGAGAGATGCTGGAACAGGGGAAACTCACTTTCCTATCTGTGCTGTAAACAAAATTTTGAGAACATCTTTTCATCCCCATTGTTTGATGTGTTCCTTGTCATCTCTTAATTCTTATGTCACAGCAACACCTGCAGACCAAAATTATCACAGATTCTAAGTGGTTGCGATCTGTCACAGTCTTCATTCATGGGGACAAGGTTACATCTTACAGTTTAGCAGGGACTCACAGAGTATGAAGGGCAAGAGGATATCTGAGATCTCATCCAGTACAGTTTTCTGATTTTGCAGAAAATAATAGAAATTGAAAAATGGAGAAAAGATCCAGTTTTTGATCTTCAGATTGATTGTTATCCTTGGTCCTCTTAGTAGCAGGTGGGTCATAAACAAAAATGATGAAGCCTTCTCTTAAAGATTCCTTCTCTCCCTACACATACATATTCTTGTCACTTCTCTGCATACAGGTAAAATCAAAACAAAAGCAAAGCAAACAAACAAGCACAAACAAACAAAAATCCAAGGCTCAGTGTGGTAGATACAAGTTACAAGCAACATAGAACTTAGAGGTGAAAGGCATCCGTGAGAAATGAAGCCAGGAAGTGCTTTCTGGAGTGGGCTGTTCTCATGGTACCTCCCATTCATGTTGACAAAGCAGAGGAAATACTCTCAGATGTCTAAGAATGACTGATCCCAGCCCAGGTCAATAAAAATTACTTTTATGGCTACTGACATTTATTTTTTTTTCTCTTCCACTTTGTTCTTTCATATCCCCTACTCTATTCAGCCCCACTTCAGCCTCTAAAAGACTACTTTTGGGCATCTGGCCTACTCAATTGACTGCCTCTTTAGGAACTGCTTACAGAATAGGTTCTCAACAGGTTGACCCTGCTTACTTCATGTTTTCACTCGCAGG